>NW_010514623.1:22070-22458 GCF_000687285.1 Phaethon lepturus
TCCAAGTTTTTTCCTATTTTCAAAACTGCACAAGAAAAGCTGTAGCCCATCTGATCACAGGGGTATTTGCCACTGTTGTCTTCTTGCATTTTGCAATTTGTTTGCAAGGGAACAATCGAAAAGAACATCCGCATTATAAGATGCAGCCAAAATGCTGAATTCCTCTTGCTTCAGCAATACCATCTTCCTTGAATATTTTTAAAAGAGCCTGAGCAGCTGATACACGTCTGATACCTTCGTTTCCCATATACTTGTTTTTAATTCTGCTACATTTTCTGTTGCAGAGCCAACGGTGTTTTTCAGCTCCCACTCCTGCCTCACTCTAAAACAAGGTGTGAAACAGAAACCTCTCCTGAGCTTCTCACGACCACCCCGGGGTACAGGGGCA
>NW_010514624.1:0-21586 GCF_000687285.1 Phaethon lepturus
TACATATTTTAAAAATAATAATAATAACATAATTAATAATAACAATAATGATGGCTCTCCTAATCACACAGGAAAACGTTTCTCTCCTCTAGCTATAAAATCAGGTACTCTAATCTTTCCCGGTTGACAAAAACATGCTGCTTTTTGCTGAATACTCTTTGCAAGCTTAGGCTACCTGCCCTCACACACGTGTACCGCACATATGTCACATCTCTGAGACACGTAAATGTTATATACCCTTGACTGCGGGGATGAAAGGGCTGAGCGCACCCACCTGACGTGCCAGCGTCCCCGGAGCAGTCAAAGGGAGAAGGCTCTTCTTACATCAAAGTTGTCAGGTGGGGCTGTTTTCTTCATACAAGCATCTTCTTTTTTTTTTTTTTCTGAAGTTAATTATATCCCAGAGCAGTAAGCGGATCTTGTAACACTTTCAGCGATTGCTTCTTGCACATTAAGGACCTGAACAAACAAAGATTTAAACCCTGGTACCGCATAAATAGCCGTATTGCGTTTACCTGCGACACCTGGATAAACATGTCCTCTTTCTTCTCCCCCCCTACAATAAAAGCTAATTCCTCATCCACGGGAGCTGCAGACAAAACCTTTAGGGTCCCTACCAGCACATTTTCACCTGCTAAAGGACTAGGATGGAAATGCAAAGAGCCAGATTAATACTAATGCAGACCGAAATAATATCTCAGTATCTTATAGATAAATGATTTGGAAAGAAATATCTGTTCTGATCACGAGGGAAGATCTATAACTCACTTTTAGCCTTTCATCACTAGGAGAAAATATACTGCGACTTACGCCAATCCATTATCTGTTCTTATTTTCCTCGGTACATGTATTTATCTCTCTGGCTCACTCTATCAATCCAGGCACCTATGATCACCCAAGCACAAAGTTCACATGGGGCCCGAGTCAGCTCTCTCATTGGGGTGGGAGTCTCTGCTCTTCCCTGACCCACAAGAATAAGAAGTGCCCAGCTTGTTTTCATAATATAAACTATATTTTTCCCTGCCCACAGCCGAAATCCCATCCTCACGTGATGTCATTTTGTCCTGATGGGACACTGTCGTTAAAATGTGCATGGCATCGGCTTCAGCACTGTAAATCTCAACAGGAGGGGCTGGAGCTGAGCTTTTCCCCAAGCCCGTACACGTCCCAGCCTGGGGTTTTAGGTTGGGCATATTTTGAATTCCAGCTTGTTAAAGTTACCGGCTTATGCGCCCGTCTCCCCTCCAGCTCCCAGGGAGGATCTAGGGCTGCTTCCAGCCCTTGCTTCAGTGGTTTCCAATCTAATATTGGGATTAAGATTCGCAGGTACATTTCTCGCTTCCTAATCCACGAGGGCAGTAACCCTATCACTATGTATTTCCTCGCAGCACACTGCACTTCTTTCCCAGAAGTGCCGAGATTCCCCTCGTATACATACGAGCGCCTGGTGAAACCCAAATCTCTAGGATTTTGCGGTAAGATCAAATTTCAGCATTGATAGTCATTCATTCACTCATTCATTCATGGAAAAAGATACATGGACTTCATCCTGCCCAAGTATGAAAGCTATTTTTTTCCGAGGTGTATCACATGCTGCAGCCAGCAACTGGCTGCCCCATTTGGGACGTGTCCTTTGTAGAAGATTCCCCTATTACATCATTTCAGACATCAGCTTGCAAGAAAGTTTCCAAGTGGGAAAGCATATGATTTTTAGTTTGGCACGGTGATACTACTACTACTAAGAAGAGTAAGCATTTTCTGCTATAGCCTGGAAAGAGTTTGCCAAAAGTCAGGGTTTCGTATAAAAATAGCTGCACGTCCACATTGGTTAGTTTCTCTCGGAAACTTTAAAAAAAAAATTTTTTTTTTGATAGCTTTACCCTGCACTGCCCAGCCGCATTAAGCACAGTAAACTACATTCTTATGGTTGTCATAACATTTCGCTCTGTGTTGCTTGTGACGCAAATAATCTATTAAGATATATATGGTGCAAAATGCTGCCTTTATGTCTCCGAGTTCCCGCAATCGGCTGTAACAACCCAGCGCAATTACTGCCGGAGCGGTGCAGGAGTGACTCCCTGCCACTGCCACAGCCGACCAGAGGGTCCGGGCCAGCGACTTGGAGCAGGCTCGGCCACAGCCGTCGGGGCTGCAGGGACCTGCCTTCCTCCCGCTGCACTCCCCCCCCTCCTCCCCTATCCCAGCCTGTCATCAATCTTACTAAAATGACAGCAGACAGATGTTAGCCTTTGCAAAGATCAAATGAAATCTATGGCTTTAGGGCTGTTCACCAAGGAGCGGAGTAGTCTACACCAGACACGGGCACCGGCAGTCACCTCCTCTGCATCAACCCGCCTCGAATCAGTTTGGCAGCCATCACAGTCATCTCTCCACAGGCAACCCGGGTCTTGAAATAGATTTTGACAAACTTTAATGTTTTAGCCTCGCCACAGAGTTGTGTATTTTTTTTAAATAGCAAGATTTCTCTTTCAAAACTTTTTGGGGTGAGAGTTTTGAGTGTGTTTGGGGCGATGTTGGGAGGGTGCTTGTGTTTGCAGCCACATTGACAAGCAGCTCAGGAGCACACAGGGGTGGGGGTTCATTTGGGTTTAGTACACTTGGCTCTTACAGGTTTGGTAAACTGAATTCGGCTAGCAAATGGGAGGGAAGAAAAAAAAAAGGAAAAAAAAAAAAGATTACTCCATGGCATAAATATGCTGTATGTGCCCTTGTCTCATGCAATTTCTTTACATCGATGTGCAGGAATATTTATCCCCAGTAGAAATGTTTAACTAATCTGGTAAATGTCAAGCCATATGGTGTACATTGTAAGGATTTCATCAGGCCTTTTTAACTCTGTGAAAGTCTCTCCCTCTCTTTCTCAATGCTTCCCCCCTTTTTTTTTCTTTTTTTTTTTTCTCCCTTTTGTTGCTGCCTCGCGAGAACCTACGAGGAAGGAGATATTGTGCACGGTATTATTAACATTAGTTAGATCAGGGATGTGATGTTCACGGTTTATAATAACAAGTGATATTAGCCAGAAGTGCAACTCGTAAGGCACCTTTACGCTGGGCGAAGAGGCACATTGAATGTAATTTTTATCAGCAGTGACCTGCAGAAGATAACTACTACTTTTTTTAAAACAAACTATCCACCACAACAATGCACAAAATTCCCAGGGGCTACCTCAGCTCTTATCACTTCCTTTGAATAATCAAGTCTTTACAACAAATAAACTGCCGTTCTCCAGCACTTTCAAGTAAAGGAAATGTTTCTGTACTGTAACTATCCAGTGTACCTCCCAGAAAGATAGAGTGCAATTTACACTAAGCAATATCAAAAAAGAATAAACCATTAGGCTCGTGCCAATCCTTATTCATAGTTTTATAACAAGACATATCTGTTTTCTTCCTATAAATCTTATTTTTAGAGTTTGCAAATAATGACTCCAGTCTTTGGCTGACTGCCACTTCTGTGAAAAACTAGAATAGCCACAGTGCAAGACTACAATATTTAAAAAAAAGAAAAGAGGAAGGAAAAAAAAGAAAAAAGAAAGGAAAAAAAAAAAGAAAAAAAGAGAGGCATCTTGGTGAACTCTGCGAATTCCCTACCAGGATGGACCGTTCAAGATAGTGGTAAGTGATGCAAATGCACAGGTGTTAGAGAAAGCAGGACCAGGCTGGAAATTTGGCTGAACTTCCACACCCATTTCAGAACCCTGTTACCTAAAACAAACTGCAATGGCCTGTACCTATGTGGGCCCTTAGCTGCATCGCCGGTGGGTGCTTGCACCCAGCAAGCCATGAGCAAGCCTGGGCTTCTCTGCTGGGCACCACTGCTGCCTTTTCATCTTAGGGGCCACCAAGCCTGCTCTTAGCATCTGTTGATGGAGACAGCTTCTGCGGGCAAAGGACTATAGAGCATTTCTTGCTATAGTACAGACCAGAATTAAAAAAAAAAAAAAACCCACCACCACAAAAAAACCCAGGAGAAACTACCACCTTCAGACATTTTAGAGCAATGGAAGGCTAGGGAGAGGGGGAGCTGCAGGTCAAGGAAAGGATAAGATCTGAGTGGCTGGGAATGGGGAGGGAGAAAGAGGAATGTAGTGAAGGAGGTAGAGAAGGAAAAGCAGGGAAATGACAGCATTCAGATAAATTTAGCTCTGAATCCAAACTCCGGGGGGAGGGGAGGCGTTTCCTGCCCCAAACCTCTGAACTTTCTGACATTCTCCTGTATCGCGAGTGATTTACCTGTAAAGAGAACTGAAAAGGGGGGGAAAAAGAGGGAGAAAATTGAAATAAACAATTCTCTGCTGTTTAAACAATCTTTCCATCCTACTCCCCCAGGGTCAAATGTTCAGACACAAGGACAAAAAC
Organism: Phaethon lepturus; assembly: GCF_000687285.1. Classification (NCBI taxonomy): domain Eukaryota; kingdom Metazoa; phylum Chordata; class Aves; order Phaethontiformes; family Phaethontidae; genus Phaethon; species Phaethon lepturus. The sequence goes on from NW_010514624.1 coordinate 4,380, forward strand.
AAAAAAAGAAAGAAAGGAAAATCACTTTAAAAAGAGGATCTTTACACAAATGCATTAGCCCCAGTTTTCATCAATGTAACAACGGTATATCAACTGTTAACACAAAGTGCCTTCCCCACATACCTGCCAGTTCCCTAACTCCAAAATATTTATTGGTACATTATACTTAACATTTCATCATTATTAAGGACATTGGTGAGTAATAGTACGGCAGCTACCAGTGTAGTTATCTGAGCTCTGATATGTGCAAGCATTTTGGGAAAGAGGGAGGCAAGGCTAAGTTGTAAACACACTGAAACAAAGAACAAGACGACAAACATTAATAATTAATCAGAAGCACTAGTCCAAGACTTTTACTGTGAAAGCTATGAGATAAATGTATCTATTAGCCATTTATATTTAAAAAGAAAAAAAATATTCTCACAGTAATGTGTTTCTAATAACAGCATTATCTGGCTGTATAGACAGCTCATGCCTGAGCAGCCTCTCAGTATTAGGAAGTTGTTGACAAAGACTTCTGCAATAGTGTGTGTGATTTTGTGTTATTTCTTTTAATTGAACCAATAAGACCTGCACTCCTGCACTCCTGACCTTTGCTCAGAAGGCTAATTTGAGATTAGGGTAGTCTGAAAGTAAGAAATAGGGAATATATTTTTAAAGTGCAGAAACAGTTCTATAGTAGTAGAAGGTTAAGATCAATTTCAATACTAGGATCCTTTCAGCCCCAAACCACTCTGCTTTTAAAGGGATCTTTGGAAGGACTTCAGTGAGACAATATAGTATCTTAATTTCAGAAAAGTTAAATTCACTCGTCTTTGTGCTGAGAGTTTTAGGGCTTGTAATAAAGATGGTACCCATGACTTTGAGTCCTTGGTGTCTTTACAGTCACCCAGTAGGACATTCAGAAGTCCCTTAGGACAACTTACATGAGAACATAAAATATGTCATGCCAGATAAATGATTCTTTGTGGTTCTTATGTTATTCTGGTCTAGTACTGAAGGTTGCAATACTTAAGCCACGTGTAGTAGCTAGGGAATGAATGAGACAGGCTTCTCGGTGGGAGAAGGAGACTCAGTGATTTGGGAGAAGATAGGAGAACAAATGTTTTGATTACAGCTGTGAACATTATGCCAATATAGTAGAGAGATCCTGCTGCATGACTCTGTGCCAAAATACAGAAGAGTGACTAAGGCTCAAATGAAAAATGGGACCGAACTGTGGGGGGAATGTATGTGGTTTTAATATGTGTGGATTTACTCCATGTTTTCTTAGGCACAGCAATAAACAAATAGAGAGGCTGTCTGAGGGGCTGACCACGACCCAGGATCCAGCGTCTACTCCTGCTTCTGCTCTTGCCTCTATAGGTCTGTGGCTGCAGGGCTGCCTGGGTGTGCTGTGTCTTCAGCTTCACCAAGCTACATACAAGACAGCCTCCATTTAAAAGAAAACCTAGAAAAGCTGATATGGAGTTTTCTTCTCAGACTTCCCTTTCCTCATGCACCCCATAAGGGTCCAGCTTATGTTTTCACATGCAGGGGCTGGGGGTGCAGAGGTGTGTTTTTCACAGGGAGCAAGAGGCAGCAACGAGCTGCTGTGCTGAATCTGTACCCCCTATCATGTAGAGAGGGGACAGGATGAAAAGAAGGAGCTGGAGACCGGTTAACTTAACTGCAGTGGTGTATACAGAAAACTCATATTCAGAGCCAGAATAATATGTTTCCCTCAGCTGCAATGTTCAAATAGGACTGACCATGCTCTCCTATACAAGGACATTCATGAAGTCAGGAGGAGCGTGGCTGCAGGTAAAAGACCCAACAGTTGCTGCTGCAACGTGGATTTAAAGGCTGTTCCCTCTATTTACACATGTAGATATTGTAGTGCTGCTATGCAAACAGTCCTCTGTGGACTTTTGCTTGTGGATTTTCTTATAACGCGTTCCCGACTATGAATGGCACCTTTCCTCTGCAATATCTGCTGTTGTGCCCTTTGTGCTTTACCTTCTGACTCTCTTCTGGTTTTGCTACTTTTCTTGCTGGCAGGATTTAAAAAGTAGGAAATGAACTTTCCCTTCTCTTCTCTAAGTGATGCTCATGGCATGTGAGCTGCAGTTGCGTTATTCCCTGAACTTTGCAGCCACTGGAAACATGAACAGTATGTCAACTTGTTCCTGTCTTTGCAAGAGAATTCAAGGTCAAGCTGACCAGTGAACTCTCATATTTAAACAGAGTAAGTCAATGCTCATCTACAGCACCGAAACTGCCTCTAGGAAAGATGTTAACCCTGTGCTGGGCCTCCAGACAGCGCAGGCCGTGTCATGGCTTTTAAAGCAGTTTTCTGCTGCTGTCAATAAGAGCTGGACATACTGCACATGTCTACCGGGCCTAAACAAGTGTCCCTTCTTTGGATGTGCGCCGTGCACGGGAGGCCCTCAAGGGGTTAATACATGCCATTCCTGAGTTCAGTGAAGGGACAGGGAGAGCAGAACAGCGGGAATTTCAGGATGTTAATAGCCTCTTCTCTGCCGATTGGCCCAGAACGAATGCAGGGTACAGTAAATTGTCCTTGTCAGCTTAGCTCACATGATGATATGCTTTATTTCTAGACATGCCTTGAATCTGTCCCTTGAATTTATGTTCAGAAAATAAACACTTCCAGACGGCAATAAAGCATTCAGTTGTAGCTGGCTGTTGCACAGTCTCAAGCCAACCGAAGCCATTTGCTTTAGAGTTTCTAGAGCTCGCAAACCTTTGGCTCTGTGCTTGTGCTTCCTTCAGTTCCTACTCACGTTAGCAAGTGCCCCCCCTTGGACTTGAGGGGATGTCCCAACTTACTTAGGAAAGCTCCAGAGACTTTCATTTGGTTTCCATGCAGGCACCATCCTGAAAGATGACATCAGGACACCTCATGCATGCAGACTCTCCTGCCTTTTATAGCAGGCAACTCTAAAAGAAAATAAAAGAAAAGAAATAATTTAATGGCAGCAAGTTGCAAAATAAAGTTATCAATGATTCAGGATATGAATTTCCTACCATAAAAAAAGTAAATTAAACAGCTGTTACATTTTTGTCTGATGTGGCTAAGGAAACAACTGGTGGCTGGCTGATTTACTGATTAGGAAGGTTGTATGCAATAATCTCCAGGTGTTACTGATAAAGGCCCAAATAGAGCTGCAGTGTTTGTTTGCAACCAGTAATTTTATGGCTATCCTTTCTCTCCTCAGTTCCCCTCAATAACACCAGTTTATAACTGCATAGTTACAGTATAGGGGAGTTTGGCAAAAATCAATGGTAAATGCGCATAGGAGACAACAAAAGAGCAATACAAATAGAAAAGGCCTCGTTACAGCTTTAGTTTATTAGAGGTGTGTGGATATTAAAATGCTTTCTTCTAACCCAAAGGCACTAGAAGAAGAAATAGTGAGTTCTATCCACCACATTTAGGGTTGGGCAGCCAGCAGCCAAATATAATATCTGGAACATGCCTGAAGAGCCCTGTGCATAGGTGGTTTTCATTTTTCTCCCATTTGACGTAACACAAAATTTCTGCTCAAGTCCATTCCTACTCAAAAAAGCACCCACACAGGAGCTCACGTGGGACTAGAAGCGGCTTGTCTGTCATCCGAATGTGTCTGATAGCGAAATCATTTGATAAGAAGTCTGAAGAACAATAGGGGTACCGTTCTGTTCTGGATTAGAAACTTATTAGGAGATAAGGATGCAAAAACAGGAATCCTCCAGGTATCAAGTGGAGCTGGAGCAAATTCCCGTGGACTGCTTGTTGATGAGAACAGCTGCCTGTCAGAGTGCCAAACTGGCCAAAATAAGGGGTGATCGCAGAGGTGATGGATCTCCCACCACGCAGGCAGGGAATTGGGTGGGAGGGGGATAGCCAAAGGACCTAACATGGGGGACTGGCACAGAGGCTGCTGGTGGGGGACATTCACTGGGCCAGTTTCCAGGCAAGACATACACTACAAAGCATCCAAACAGAGGAGGTAAATTCCCACTGAAACATTTCTTTTCTTTTTCCCCCAGCACCAGGTCAGATGCCTCATATGCAGCAGGGATGCAGAAAACATTCTCATGGCTGATTCAGCAAGGGTGTTCAAAAGCTTTTACAATTTCACAGGAAGCCAAAGGGCAATTGTGCTTAACACCACCACCCCCCCTTCCTTTTCTCTGGCTATCTTGCTTTCTTCTGTTTCTCATTCACGCTCGTTCCCATCCTTCCTTTCTTCTTCTCTTCCCTTCATCCCATTCAGGGACTCCACAGGAGTAATTCACCACAGCACTGGCAGAGGTAAGTTAAAACAATGAGCAGATTTGCAATTAGGGAGAGTTTTAAGGATTGGGAATTGCGCATATTTTACAGTCCTGTCTTGCTGGTGATGGGAGCTTTATCTTTGGTAGGTACAGCTCCTTCCTTAGCTGCCACGGCCCCACCATCTGGCACCAAGTGAAATTCCACATTTACACTAAAGTGCTGCTGTATTTCAAACATATCCCATTGGAAAAAAAAAAAAAAAAGTTAAAAATGTATGCTGTACTTTGGCCAGGGCTGATTATCAATGGTGTACATGCCTTTAAAATCCTTCGTTAATGAGCTATCCTTATTACCATAATCAAACATGCTTAGAAACTTGTCACAGATAAGCAAAATTCTTTACATTCTTTGCTCTGCACTTTCTTTTGGAATCTCTTCCCCATGCCCCTAGGTGACTGCTTAGCTTCTGAAGGTTAGGGACCGGTAGTGCTGGAAATTGAAGTCCTCCGTTTACCCACACAAGTGAAGAAACAGTCAAAGCTTCCTTACTCTGCTGCAGAAATGACCTGAACAGTGACCTGAAGAGACCACCCTCCTGAGAGAGGTGAGGTCACTGAGCCTCCATGCAGGATCTGCTGAGGGCATCCTCTGCCGCGAGAGCAAGGGAGAGATTGCAAATCATCCAAACTGTGCCAAATTATGTGTGAAGGTTTTGTAATGCAGACTACTGTCCACCAGGGATTAAATTAAGAACATCAAACCCAACACAGAAAGAATTTAATTTTATACTTAAATTTGACTTGCAGTGTTTTATTTAAAGCATTTTATCAACCCCTGTGTCCCAAAACATCTAACCACCAGAAGATATTTAAATAAATCGGGCAATTTGTGCAGAGGACCATACAAATTTAGCATGAAAGACTCTTGCTTTTAATTTGTTCATACAGAACATAGACTCAGACAGCCATTCACGCAGCTGTTCCCGTTCATTCCAGAAACCACCTTTTTTCCCTGTGTTTACAGAGTACCTGTCTAAATAGCTGAAAAACTTGATTTAAATGTGAGTGGTCTGACATGAATCAAGTGATTGATAATTAGGGCAAAGTTAGAAATATACTCAGCTCAGACAGGGGAGTTTGTACATCACTACATGTCAGCATCCGCCGCTTCTTATCCCAAGACCGGACCACTTCATTTGAAATTACAAGCCACAACAGCATTTTTCATAACTCTGACTCCGTGTTACATAAATATACATCTTATTACTTGTTTTTTTAAACCTATGAGTAATGGTTTTGTTTTAAGGTACCCTTTAACATACAGATTTTCTTAATTTTAGATTTGAGAATATTTCTGAGAAGTAGCTTTAAAAAAAGACATAACCTGCAAGGGTAGTAAAAAAAGTCTAAAATCTCCCCTGGAAGGGTACGAAAACTGCACATTTTTAAATACGTGCTGTTTGCCTGGTAGTCTTTGATAGCAACACTAGGGCTATGATAATAACCACATTCTTAGGGCTCAGTTAACCCTTATGCAACTGGGAAGGATACTTAGCTGTGCTGTAGGAATACCTAGTCAGAAATGCTATTTATTGCCCTTTTTTAAAGCGTGCCAATGGAGGCCAAGGTTGTAAGGTCTTGTCCTTGTGTTGTCAGCTGGCTTTCAGACCTGAAGCTTTCTAAGTCCTTTTGCTTTGGTGATGTTGTCAAGAGCTTTTCAACTGCCTTTTGAGCTGGTGTGGAAGGAAAGGGAGGGTTTCTTCCCCCAGGCACCTGGCACCACAATTAAGACTATGTGAGATTTGTGGATTCCCAATAGCCCATTTCCAACAACAGCTTTCTCTGAAACCATCCTTTTCCAACCTGAGAACAGCAGGTAAATGCTGAATATATCTTCATGTTACTCATGAGAGTAATGTATTACCACTACCTTACAGCTGGGAAACTGAAGCATAAGGATTGAATTATTAGCTTATGGTCACACTAAGAACCTGAAGTAAGTCAAGTTATGAGTCCTGAGGACCACTCTAGCTCCTTTACTGCAAAACCACACTGACTTCTCTGCCGTTCCTTCCTCTGAGGAAAAAAACAAAACCCAAAAAACACACAAGAATAAAACAAAACAAAATCTTGGGCTGATAGGTAGAAGGACAGCACAAACTAAAAAGCTGAGGAAAATTCACACTTCTGAATGTATGAGAATTTGATTACTAAACTTACCAGAATGCTTGTAATCAGAGCCTAAATGTGTAAAGTAGACAGAATATTTTAAGAGATTAGAATATTGCCCATGTATATGTAAGTGTACATATACTTTATATTAAACAATAACATTCCAATTCTCCAACTAGTAGTATTTAGTTAAACTTATTCACCAAATACGGGCACTCATTAGCACTCTCACTTTGGTGGCTGAGTAGCAATAAATGTGTGAAGAACAGCCACTGAAAATGGACGTATTACTTTAGAAAGTGAAACAACTTCTACAACATGACATTATGTCATTAAAACTCTTGATACTCGTATCATCCTCTGTATCGATCAATTATGACTGCTCATGACCTTGTAAGGCAGTAAAATCCTATAATTTTAGATGGCGGGGGACCCAATCCTGTTCTGGAGCTCTGATCCAAAGCATGGTTTGAGATAGGCTTTTGCCTGAACAGCCAAAACACTTATGCAAGGCTACGCGGATGCGGTCTTAGAACCTGACAAGGTACTCGGCTGCGATATTGCCTACTGAAAAGTCAGCATTTGCCAGGAGTTACCACAGAATTACAGGGATGACTGTAGCATCTCCGAAATTATAGGGATGACTGTAGCATCTCCGACAAGACAGTGTGGGAACTGCAGGATAATGGTATCTCTTAATGGTGACGGGTGTAATGTAGGTTAATGGGATCATCTTTTCTTTTCCCTGTGAGAATTAATGAATTCTTCCATTCATTGACATTATTTTTCATAGAAAATGAAGGATTTGATTCAGACCTGGAAATGTTGTCACCAGGAGGTTTGTTTTTAGTGAAGATCCTGTTCAACTAACTGAAACCAAGACCAGTACAATTTCTCTGAGGAGTGGTGAGGAAGGCGCACCGTACACACTGATACCAGTTTGCCCCAGCATGTTTGGTGCTGCCCACATTTTGGAGAGTCCATCTCTTGGGCTCATGCCACAGCGTGCCCCAACTGCACTGCTGGTGGCAAACACTGACGCAGCCCACTGAACTGAGCCAAAGTCCTTTATGCACTGAAATCCACCGTGTGGGACATCAAGGGTTTTGGCTTACGGTTGAAGTTTATCATTGATCTGAAGGCAGATCTTCCCAGCCACGTCCCTGTCCCTGCTTATTCCTGTGCTGCCCGCTCCGTCCTGCCCTTCAAGCCTTGCTGGTGAGGATGCTGGAGGGCACGGGCTGTTTGTCTGCACGAAAACCAAACTTTGCTGAGCTATCAGAACAAAGCACGCCTGACTGTCAGCTTATCAGCCAGAGGAGAGGGGAAAAAAAAGGCGCAGAAGAGCACACGGCTCTCCTTTCACTTCTTACGTGCGCTGCCAAGGCCCTAGCTGGGCGGCTGAAAGGAGAGAGGGACTGATGGTTTTGCAGAGGTGAAGCATGGCCCCCCTCCCAGCGCTGCTTTCCGGGGCAGTTTTTCTGGGCACGGGTGAGCGGTCCAGCTGGCATCCCACACCGAGGCAGAAACAACCCTTCAAAGGGGATCCCGTCTGCCCTTTCCTCCTTTCATTTCTTCCTCTCGCTCTTTCTTTTTCTGCCCTCTGTAACCCACAGCCTGGCCAGGGTGCTGCAGCTCCAGCGCCAAGGACCGTGGCCGGTGGTCTGCCCCTCCGGCAGTCCCGGCGGCGGGTGAGGCTTTGGCAGTGTGTTAATTGCCCGTCGGCCGCTCGGCCGCCCGCCAGCCCCATCTCCCATTTACTGCCTGCCGACATGACCCGCGTGAGCGAGCGAGTGCGCCAGGTCAGGGCTCGCGGGGGCCAAGTTCAAGGGCACAGGCTGGTACAGACATATAAACAAGGGAATGGTATGTAAGCAATAAAGACATAAAGGTTAGGATCAGGGCTAGCAGTACAATAAACAGCTGTGATAACCCAGTTTGTTTATAGATAAAGAATTTACTGTAAAATCTGCAACACGCAGGATACATTTGTTAACGCTTTAAGGGATGTATATTTTTAGATTCCCCTTTTATTTTTTGTTCTGTGTGCTGAGCCAATGTCTCCAAACAACCTTTTTTTTCCTACTTTCTTTTAAATAAAGCCCAGGAAACACAGGCTTATCACATTAGTTAGAAATCTTTCCCTTCAGAAATCCCTCCAAACAAGCCAACACTGTTTCACAGGAGTTTAAAACTGCTGCTACAACAAATTCAAGAGGCAGATAGCCTGGTCATTAATACTTACAGTTTCCTATTAAAACACCCATGTTTCAAGCAAAGAACATGCCTTTATATCCCATTTTTCCTAATTTAGTTTTAATAAAAGTAAGTAGAGTAAGTACAATTTCATTAGGGCTCTTGTAAATTTTGCAGAGTGTATGTTTTGCCAACTTTACTTTTAAAATACATTTCAGAGTGTAGCCAAGCGTTTTGCGAAATTACCACGGTGCTTCTTAACTGTCCTGTGAGGCTTCCATCAGAAGTACAATATATTGTACTGTAACTATTGATCCAAATGGCTACATTTCTAAAGCAGAAAATTATTGTGCAGTGAAAGCAGTGCAGAGGTGCAGTAAAATGCCCTCAAGTATATAAAGACATAAAGATTAAAGTCACCCTGCAGATTCCCTTTAACTCCTCCAAATCCACTGTGTAATGTGTTCTTTTAGGATAAATCAAAAACTTTGTACAAATTAACATGACAGGTGTCAGTGTTCATAAATAAGATTGCTCCTCACTATCAGGAGCCTTGAAGAAAGTTTACTTTGCTTTAAGTACATGCAAAAGCTGTTAATTAAATTCGCAGATGTCAAAAGAACATCTGAATATCTAGAAGGCAAAATAACACCCCAAAATTTGTCAGCCAGAACACGTATTCAGGATAAGAAATTGAGACTTCAGTACACAGGATGCCCTAGAGTGTTAATACCAACAATTTTCAGTTCTGTGGTTAGTCTTCAATAAAGTTTAGATGATCTTCAAAAGAAAATACGTAAGTGGAGTCTCTCATAGACTCTTTCTCCTCCATAGCACCAAAGTGCCTTTTCTAAACTTTGGAATACACTTTTTAACAGCATAGTTGTTGTTAGTAACATGTATGTTACATATGACTTGTAAAAAGCATTTGACTGCAGGATGAATATACTTGCCCTTGCACTGATTTCGTGTTCATTCTTGGGATACTTTTTGGTACCGACCATTTACAGCACCTTTAACCTTCCCCTAATGACACCAAAAAGTGGGATACGTGTTGGAGGTGTCGGACAAGGCTCCTAACACGCTCGAACAGCACAGTCAAGCTCTGACCATGAGCAGGGCTCTTCAGCTCCTCTTTAGCCTAATTAATAAATAATTATAGTATACCAATAAACTATATAATTTAATGCCTGCTCTGAGCCAGATTCTTCTTTGGCCTGTTTCTGCTTCCACTGTACTCAGTGGATAAACACTCTAGGTGAAATATTTCCCCCAGTCAAACCTATGGTCGAATTCTCCAGGATTGTAAGGGAACTGATAGATCTTAAACAGATTAATCATCGAAGAAGAAAACCATTCAGCCCCTGGCTCCTGGCTGCTGCTGTACACAAGTAAGGTATTTTGTGTCTGTGTGTACTTCAGGAGCTCTGTTGCTGAAATAATCAGTTGATCAAAACGTCCTTACAAGTCAAATTCTGGCCCTCTCTAGCTCTGGTCAAAAGACAGATGGATGAAAAGGCATTGCTAATGCAAACCCCTATCACGCCTGGGGCCTTTCCCCTGCGCAATTATCCCGCCTGGATTATTCCTCCAGGACTGTGACTGATTTACACACTACAGGAGTGTATCTCATCTGGGAAACGAGCGCAGGTTTTTAATTATTCTCTGCACCGTGGTATCACCCGCAGGGTTTTAGTCAGAGCTGCTGTGCTCGGTGCTGCACATTGCAGGAGGACAGGATGGTGCCTGTCCAAATTTCTTCCTGTCTACCTCATAAGTTGGGCAGAAAGAGGCAACACAAAGCAATAGTAAATGGGCTGCAGTTCAAATAATAAGCAGTTGTCGTAGCACCCTACCTGCCTCACCATCTTCAAGAGCTTGGAGGAGTCACTGCCCAAAAGGAGTTTGAAGGGGGAGGCTTGGTGTGGGTGTTGTGGGGAGCTGTACAGCAAAAGCCCGATGGTGCTGGCCAAAATCATTTCCTGAATGCATAAATAAAAGACAGCTTTTTAGGAAGGGCTCTGAAAAGGAGGACAAGGCTTTTACGTGGACTATGATAGGAAGGAGGCAGCAGACAGAGACCACAGGAGATGGCACAGAGGTTGCGGCAGATTCAGTCCCACCACCACCCAGCACTGGGGTGGGAGGAGGGCACTCCACTGCCTGTTGGGATAGAAGCAAACAGAGCAATGTGAAAACATGGTGTGGGCCATCGGCCTCCAAACACCCTTACACACCAAACCAAAACCACTCATTACAGGTGTAGCAAGCAGCAGCAACAAGGAATTAGTTTGCAACAGGCTTGGTCCCTACAACTGCACCTTCAACAACATCAAGGTAAAAAAAAAAAACAAACAAACCCACAACAAAAAGCCCCTTTGAGGTTAACCACAACTCATTTCCAAAGACCTCAGTTGCTACTGATGCATCTGATCTGCAGAGAAAACTGTTTGAAGTGGGGTAGCACGCTTGTGTCCGTCCCATCTGGGCCACCCGCATCCCAACTCTCTGTCCTGAGTGGGGGACAAGCACAGAGGGCATAGACAGGTTGGACAAGATGCCTCCAGGTCTGAGCTCTGGCAGCTGCTTTCATCCTGCACATCTGTCTGAGAAAGACACTGCTGGACGGGACACTTGCTGGCCACAGGAGACATCATTAGAGCCAGGAGCTGGCCTTCAAACTACTGGTTTTGCACTTAGAAGAAATGAAGAACTGTAAAAAGGAAGAACAAAAAGGAACAAACACCCAGTTCTGGTCTGCTTAGACAAGTAATGTATGGAGGGGTCACAGGTGTGTTGGAGGGTTGCAACGCCTTTCCCTTTTGAAATTGGTGGTCCCAGCTATTGCGTGACAATTATCTGCGAATTCAGATTTACGAGATTCCTCCCCCAGCCAATAAAACTAGGTGGGAAATATAGAGATGTCCATAAATGACATATTTTCATGCTTTGTGCAACCTGTCCCTGCAAAGCGCTTTTGAGCAGCTAAGCAATTTACATCTAATAGCAAAGTGTTTTTTAATCAGTCAGATCAATTTGTGAAGAATTGGTACATTAGGTATAGGCATATAGCAGAGATCCTTATAGCAAAGGTTTAGAAGTAATTGCTCCCTGACCCACTGAACACTGTATTACTATAGAAGTTTGTATTCTATTAAGAGTTAATAAGTGACCAAAATCTAGACTAATACACTGTCAGGGTTCATTATCATTACAGGTTCTTGCTATTTTTCCAGTGCCTTTTGCTCTGCCCTTCTCGCTACATATGGAAAACCTATATCAAGATGGTTGTCATGGCAATGAAAAGATTTGCATGTGTCTTATCTATCTATTTAAATACCTTCTTATGGTTTATAACTACCATAATACATCCCTCCAGCCCTGCTCATTGCTAATTTAGAGCTAGCCCAGTGAGTCTGAGGTCAGTGATACCATCGAAAGCATGTTGTCTAGACAACTCCGAAGCTACTGTCCATGGGGTAATTGTTTTATGCAAATAAAAAAGTACAATAGTGACATGCTCATCCATGACTCGTGCAATCCGCTTGCGCCGGGGCTGGACCAAGTCCACAATCACATGCCCGGCAAGAGCGTTTTCTGCCGCATCCGCCAGCCAGGGCTGCACTCGTTTGATGGTCTTTTTTGATGCCAGTTTCTTTTGGTCAGGCCTGAAGGTGGTTTGAGATGAGGCCGATACTCTAAAGAGGGACACTGAAAAATCTCCTCTGTGTGCGCGCGTGTGCATGTGTACACGAACGCGACAACATGCGCACGTGTGATTTTCGCGAACTGAAGAAAACCTAACAAAACCACTCCCTTCATCTAAGTTACTCATTTTTGGAAGGGTGAATGAAAGCTCCCTTTGCATCCAGTGTCATGGCAGGAGAGCATAAGTATTTCGGGTTTGGTACCAAAGCCCTTTAAGGAGGGTATTAAATTTTAAAAACAACTTGGCGAAGATTTCAATGGGTTGGACTCAAATGATCCAAACTTTCCACCTGCCACAAATCTAAGTTCTTCCTTTCTCCGTGTCTTTATAGCCGAGACATTTCCATCAAAATACACTGAACTGGGAGCGCTCTTTGAGAAGACTGCGTGGAAGGCAAGGAAATATTTTGCACACGAAACAGAAACTGCTCTTCATCAACAGAGACAGCAGTACTTGCATTACTCTGCTTCCCTCTTTCTCTTATCTTTTTCTCCTTCAGGAGTTCATGCTTTGCTGCTCCATTCAAATGGCTGCAAAGGTAAATATGCCTATTACTGCATAAATCCATAACACACACGAGGCAGTGTGCAGTTTGAAAACACAAAGAGAGGTAACAATAAAAACAACCACTAAGAAAGGCTATCCCTGAAATCCTAAAAACCAGACTCTTCATTTCTCTTTGATCTTCCTGGCTCAGGGTTGTGGCTTTTCAGGACATCCACAGGTTAAAACTACTTTTAAAAGTACTTCAAGATCTACTAAGGATTTACTTTCTGGCAAATTGTACAATGTTGCTACCAGAGATTAATAATAATATTGGAAATGTTTAATAATTCGGTAATTGACTGATTTGTTACCACTGTTTGAATTGCTTGACCACACTTGCAGATTAGAAATGTAATTTTCCTCAAGATAATTTATATTTATATTCACAGTCTGAGGAAATGCCAGCTATTTCTGCAGCAGTATATCAGGAACCATTTACCCCGCCAATACAGTTACACAATGTTTACATGCAGGACTACATTCATTGTTTGACTAATCCATAAGGGGTAGATTTTCTATTGCATTTCAATAGCTCATCTACTTCAGGCTGTTGTGAACTTTCTAAAGATGTGGTTTCACTTATAATAACAGATCTTGGAGTTTAGTAATCTAGAATTGAAGTTTCAGTGACAGATTTATTCAACTAGTATTTTGCATGAGGCATTATTGCAAACATTTTATATGTGTGAGTGTGCGTGTGAGTGTATAAATATATTATACATATATATGTATCTGACAAAAGCTTTGAAAGATAATTTCTGCAATTTAGTAAACTAAGGATTTCAAGTCAAGCAGCAGTTTCCGTGTGTTTTTCATAATGGATTTCACAGCAGATGACCTGACAGCTAATCTCATGATCTGAATTGCGCTCTGCCGCACATATCCAAACAAACTGCCGTCAGACCCTCAAAGGATCACCCTGCTTTCACATGCCACGGCTGCAAGTCCGCGCCGCAAATGTCCAGAGGTCCAGACTGACCTCCTCACCCCCTGTCTGGGAAACATTCTTCCTCCCAGCAGCTCATTCTTGCCGACAAACAGAGCAGGACCAGTGGGCACTTGCTGAAAAGGGACGAGAGAGGGGCCGTGAATGGAGCGTGTCTGGTACAACAATGCCAGACAACGCCTGTGAATGGGGCTGCAAACCGTGCTCCTGTTAGAGGGGCTGCCAGCAGCTTCCCTGCCCCCTGTGCCTCTCCCTTTAAGGGTCTCTACTCCCCTTCTGAAAACATATTAGACCCCAAAGCCATACCAAAGAGGTGGACAAAGTCAATAGGTGCTGTGTTTCAGAACGGGAAGGCGCTTTCCAGCAGTGCCTACGACTATATAATTTCTCCGGCGTGCCTCCCTCCCCACACCACCTGCTCTGTGTGCCATTAAAAATGGTGGCAAGGACAAAAGCGAAGCAAAAATTCAAGTGCAGGCACTGCTCCTGCATTTGGGTGAGGGCAAAAGCACCAGCATCACTCCGGGTCGGGCCGCTGGCCTCCATTTTTGGCCTTTTTTGAAAAGCAAGGCAAGCGCACCACCGACGAGGTGTAGGGTTCAGACCTCGCTTTATTTCTTTTTTTTTTTTCAGTCGTGGTTTTCAGAGGAAAACAACAAAAAAAAGAAATCATGTTTCTACACTGTGACGTGTTTCTCCTGTCTAATTCGTAAGGAAGGCAATGACTTACTTAATAGTGAAGATAAGATAAATGCAGAACATGCTAAGAAGTTTTACAGGATACGGCCGAGCTCTCGTCTCATTTATGCTCAGACAATTCCATGGTAACTCTTCTGAAATCAGGGGAGAGAGCCCAGATTTTACTGGTGAAGGTAAGATCAGTATCCAGCCTGGAGTGCTAAAGAATTTTGGAAAGCATTTGCGCATAAATATTGCCATTTTTGCCCCTCTGAGAACATACAAAATTTCATCAAAAATATTTAATTAAAATTCAACTGAAAACATATTTCTAATACTTATTACTAGTACTAATCTTGAGAGAACATTATAGCTACAAGACAAGCCTTTGGTACTGCACTTATGCTCTGGTCCACAGTGGTGTAAAAATGAAACAAAACGAAGAAATTATGGAGCCACACAGCAAGTACAGTATGAAAGCCTCCTCCCAAGAGGCTCTGTAAGCTTCAGAAAGGCCTTTCTGGGTATTGAATCAAAAGCAAGGGGCTACAGGTAGGTAACCCACAGTGTACTCCTTAGTAATTTGGGATTTCTCATCTTGGGAACACACCAGTAACTCTATTTCTATATCTGCAAATGCCCTTTGGGATGGGAGTTACTGGGTCAAGGCGGGATGATAGGGATGGCTGAGAGTGGGGATCTTACTAATACGCAAAAAATCCTTCAAAGACTGGGAGTTTTCAGGATCAAAGGTGCCCCAGCTGACTGATTTGTCCACCTATGCTTCTCTGTCTGCAGAACTCTGCATGGGTCTATCTGCAAAATAAAACTTCCTGCCTGTATTTTAGATCGTTTCCCAAAAGCATATTTTGGATTT
Organism: Phaethon lepturus; assembly: GCF_000687285.1. Classification (NCBI taxonomy): domain Eukaryota; kingdom Metazoa; phylum Chordata; class Aves; order Phaethontiformes; family Phaethontidae; genus Phaethon; species Phaethon lepturus. Next base: position 19,767 of record NW_010514624.1, read on the forward strand.
GACTGTCCAGACCGACCTTGCCAGACCTCTATCAGTGGCTAATTTGACCCAGCTAAAAAACCTGTAGGTGGTCACAGCGAGGTGGGGTAGCATGGGGGCACCGGCACCATCTGCAAGACCAAGAGCAACTGCGAGAGCAAGTTTGTTGCTACTTGAGCCAAGCTGTAGAAGGGATCTACTAGATCTTCTCCTGGTGTCAAGGGCCCCCCCGGAGCCAGCACAAAAGTCACAGTTTGCTGGGAAAGCAGCCTGACAGCTTAGGGAAAAAATAACACGTAAGTAAAATAAAAAAGCACCTTGGACTGCAAAGCCCAGCACTTGGCCCCAGCTGCTTCGTGCAAAGCAAACAGACAAGAAAACTCAACGTGACCGGCCACGGGGTGAGTCCCGGCCGCAGGGGGTCCCGGTGGGGCCTGTCCCGCGACAGCCCCCTCCCTGGGCGCACAGCCGGGGAGCTGCCATGTCCGGCTGAGCCCTTCTGCCGGAGCATCCCCCGGGACGGTGGGCAGCTGGGGGTGAGATAAAGCAGACTCCAGGCTGTTTTATCTTATGCAGGGGGCTGGCCCCAGGAGCAGGAAAGCGTAAAGGTGGTTTAAAAACCACAGCTTGTTTTTTGTTGTTGTTGTTGGGGGTTTTTTTCCCCTCTCCGAACATCTGGGCCTCTCCTGGAGTGTGTGCTGTGGGCAGAGCAGACCCTCTGGCCCTGAACCTGCAATGCCCATGGGAGAGCCAACGCTTACGCGATTGTGAGCAAAAAAAAACCCCGGGGCGGGGGGGGGTGTGTGTGTGTGAGGGAGTTAAAACAATAGGGAGAATTTTTTTGTTTAAAATGCATGCCTCTATCTGTTTAGAAGACACATTTCTGTTGTACAGAGGGGTTTTAAACACCCAATGGGAGCTAGATTTGCAGTTAAATTCAGTGAGATTCGGGTGCATTGGTCTAGGAATATGCCAGTCTAGACAAAAGTAACGCAGCTTTTCCCATGGGTTTGGAGGCAACATCCCTGAGCAACGGTGACCTCCAAAGCTTTAGATCCCAGGGACTAAGTGACCTCCCTTCTTCCCCTGCTCGCCCTGCAAGCTCGACCGCAGCCGCGCCCCGTGCTCGCAGCCCCCGCCAGCCCCGGAATCGAGATGGGGACGGAGAGAGGGGAAGAGCCTTCCCCTCCTCCCCAGGCTCATAACCAGCTAAGTTTTTGTCTCGTTATGCCTTTTAACACAAGTAAATCCAAATAACTGAGCAGTAATGAATTATAAATGGAACAAAAATGAATATACTATTAATACTACTCCCAGAAGGGGATAAAAGGGATCAGCAGCTTTATCCCATGGTGCAGCTGAGAACTGACAGGCAGGCTGGGCTGACATTCAGAGGCCACTCTGTTTTCATAAGGGAAAGAAAAATCCCTGGCAAAGGCGAGGCGATGTTTTAACCGCTCCTGCAGCCCCACGCTCGAGAGCCCCATCTGCAGCCCCACGTGCTGCAGCTCGATCCAGCAGACTGTGGCTCCTTCCCCTAATATAATCGCTCGTAAGAGGCACAGTCCTAAAATGGATGCAGAAAGGATGCTCTTGCTTTGCAAGCGAACGAGCGCTCTCTCTGCTTCTTTGGTGAAATATGCTCCTATAAAAGAGGGAGTAAACAAAATTTGGCGCTTAACGATCTCCAGGCCCTTCGGCGCTCCCGCAGACTGACCCCTACGCCTGCCACGGGGCGATGGGGAGGAAAAACAAAGCTGAAAGCACAGCCTGCCCCGGCACTGACCTTCCCACAGCCAGGTGCTGTGGGGCACCCGGGCCTCCGATAACGCCCCGGCACT
>NW_010514624.1:21606-36606 GCF_000687285.1 Phaethon lepturus
ATAAGGGCAGTGTTTTCTGAATTATTTCCTACGAGCAGGTTCAAGAGAGGGGAAGGGGTGCAGCCGCGTGGTGAGGGAGCCCCGGCCTCCTTGCTCTCTCTGGAGCGGGTGAGGGAATCTGCGGGGCTCATCTCTGATTTTTATTTTTAACTCCACCCATAAGGACTGATCCATAAACTTGCTAAGCACCAAACACGCCTCTAATCCTCAAGCATTGGCAAAAGCAAGCTGGACACATGCTTAAACTCTTTTATACACTTTAAAGTGCAGTTCAACTCCACCAAGTGCTGAAATCCGGGAGGCTTCAATCCAAAGTACAGTAGGCACTTCCCCCGTTTTTCACACATTCAGTTCTAGGGCTTCTCTGGCTGCGGTGCCGGCGAGGCGCAGCACGCTCCAGGGCACGCTCCTGCGCTCAGCGCAGCCCGGCGGTCAGAGCGCCTCCGGGACCAACCCAAGCGTTGATCTGAACTGCAGCAAAGAGAAGGAAAAAGAAGCTTTGGTGATGGTCTGCAGTGGAGTTTCTTTGGTCATGAATCTCATTACCAATTTCTGCAATTTTCCAATTTTTTTTCTAAAGGCGATTCTCTAATGCTTGCTGTGGGGAAAAGCCTTCAGAAGCCACCAAGTGAAAACTGCACTAAGCAAGAGAGCTGGGCAATCTAAGAAATATTTTTGCTTTTCTCTGACCTTCTGCAGTGCCAGTAATGTCTGGTGCTACCTGCAAGGCAGCAGGTACACGGAGATTCGGAGTAAGTGCTTGTGCTGAGACTGACTGGCAGGGGCTTAGTCTTGCTGCATTAAAGCCAGAGTGAAGCTTTACCTTGATGTGGCTGGGACCAGGCTGGAAACACCAGCATAGTCAGTTCAAAATGGGTTAAAATGTTTGGAAAGCAACTGGAGGTTGTTTTCAGAAGTGACTTGGATAATTTGGGCAGAAAGGAAGGAGATGCTTCATTTTTGAGGGTATTTAACTGGAAGTGCTTGAAAGGAGACAGATTTTCTTCTCCATGGGCACATGCTTGGGCTGAAATCAGCTTCTCCAATGCACTTTCGTCAGCTTGTCTTTGGCTTGGCATGATCGGTTTTAGCACAAATGAATCACTTGCTGGTTAATCTTCCTCTCCTTTGCCTTCTCCCTGCCCCATGGCAAGGCACGCACATTCTGCCTGCCCCAGAAGACATCAAGATAAATAGCCGTATAGGGATTGAAGTTGGATCATCGATAGCATTTTGAACAAAGTGAAAAAAGAAACCTGCAGCCACGTCAGATGAAGACAATCCAACAATTCCCAGAGCCCCCGGTGACACTAATGCTGTTTACTATTGCACTTACGTTACTCTTCACCCTTACCAGGATTAGGTCATTTGAAATAACAAATTGCCATTCCTTCACCAATAGTTTGGAAACAGCACCAGCCCATGGCTTTCCCCCCGCATCTCACAGCCCACGGTTTATCTGACAACTGGAAGGTTATTTCATGGCTAGCATCAGGGCAGCATAGCAGGCAAGTGTCCACACAAGATGAAATGCGGATGGAGGCAACGCTCAACCAAACTAATGCAGGGATAAAAGCAGCCAACATAGCTCCTTTCACTGCCCAGTGATCAAGAAATACAAAGTTCACCTTCAATGTCTAATGTACAAATTTAAATAAAAAACCTCTCCATCAGGTGCATATATTATTTTCCTGTCTGACCTTCCCATTGGAGCCTTTCTTGATATGGAAAGCCATCCCTGACCATCAGGATTTGCTCACTCAAGCACGTTCCACTTAGCGTTTAAGCATCTGTGCATGGGTGGCTGTGAGCAGCCTCTCTTCTCACAGTTGCGGTGCAATAGGGCTCATGGGTCTGGTGAAGATCAGGTTGAGCAGGTGCACGTTCACATCATATGAGCTGAACTGAAAAAAAGTACCTGTGACACTTGTGGGTGGTCTTACTACTGAGCTTCCCTGCCCTCCCAGGGACATTCCCACCTGCACAGTGGCAAGACACTGCTCCCACTGCTGCACAGCACATGGCGAAGCAAAGGGAGATACTTGGAGCCAGGTGATTAATGGGGCTGGGTTTTAGTCCCTGTCCCCATAGGGAAACTGCAGGCCTCAGAGAGAGCCGGTAGGAGATGCTCTGCACCCTGAGGCTGACAGCGGTGACAAACCGTTCTCCAGCTGTTGCCCATGACCTGATGTCCCCAACCTGCTGCTGTCCCCAGCCCTGCTGCACACCGCAGCCCACTTGTCCCAGGACAGCCGGCTACCCCCAGCCTTCAGCAGCAGCTCCCCATCCCACAGCCAGGGTACCACCGTAACCATGGAGACCGGCCCAGCTATGGTCACCATGGAAACACCCAGCGGTGCTCAGGTTGGCGATGCTCAGGCACTGGGGGGAGTGGCAAGGGGGTTGTCCCCCCCGCTGACTGCAAGGGGTGAGAGCATGACCCCGACCCTGGGAAAACCAACAAAACCCAAGCTAGCATCGCAGTGAAGATGCAGAAACACCACCCGCGTCTTCATACTTTCCCTTGTGCGACACAGTCTTCTGCCAAGCATGGTAAAATTTCCCAAAGAATCCTCAAGAAGATTAAAAAAAAAGCATCATTTCCTGAAAACACTGAATGGTACCATAAAACTTTGCTCCAGCTGCACTGGCTGGCTCCAGCTCATCAACAGCACGGGTCCAGTGCTGCTGCCTTGCAAGATGAGCACACCCTCAGGTCTGAGTAAGTGCATAAAAGCTTAAAAACTAACAGTCTCCAAAGGCTACTAAGTATTAATTGTCATCGCTGCTGCTTTCACCCATGATGTTTTGCGTGAGAAAGAAAGTGCTCCTTTCTACCAAGACAGAGTCACCCAGGTTCATGTTAGGATATATATGCATCTACGTACTGATGGACTTATTTATTACTTTATTGGGTGTGCACCCAGCCCTGACTGTCAGGCTGTGTCCACTTAGGTCATGGAACAGTGAGACAAAAATTACTAGAAAGAAAATAATTTCTGGATGATAGTTCTATTACAACTTAAAGAAGCCCAAGATACGCTGGGCTCTGCCAGTAGCACAATACAGTATTGCATCTCCACTGTCCCTGACCATGGGTAGCAGGGGAATATTCCAGTAATTATATCAAATCCCCAGTGTGTTTTGAGGTGAACTATCTAGAATAACCAATTTTCATAGTGTGTCACTCTTCCATCTCATAAGTAGGAGCAAATGGGCTGTAAGAGATGCAATGGGTGGACTTGCTCATACCAGGACCAAGGAGGTTACCTGCTTCATGAGGGACTTAATTACCAGGATCTATACACACACACCCCTTGGTGCCCACCACCATGAATATCCCAATCCTTGCCTCTCTGCCCGAGTTTGTTGCTTTAGCCCAACTGCCTGCTGTTCATTAATCTGCCGTGCTCTTAAGGAAAACAGCATTTCTCCAAAAAAGAAAAGTGAAACGGAATATAAAATTTCAAACTTGAACTCAAGGCACTAAAGCTTGGCTTTGTATTTTAATGGTGAAAATGTTGTCATTGCTAAAAGATCCTTCCAAAGCCTACAGAACTTGAAAGAGTTAAGGAAGTTCAGTTTTCTTCCTCTCTGCACCCGAATGTCTTCTACTGACTGTAAAATCTGTAGGGACATCCTTGTGAAATACAAATTCTCAGAACGGACTTCAAAGCAATTAAGATAATATTAGCATTTTTCATAACATTACAATGATTTTATTGTGTTATAAAACCTTACAAATTATTTAATTTTTTTTTGCATTAATATTACATACTAGGCAGAAAATTTGTATGATTTCAAGGCTGCAGCTACAAATGGTGAATTGACCAACCGAACCAGGGTTTGCTCCATTGGCATCTATGCCTGTGATGAGCAGCCTATAGCCATGTGCTTTCCTGACAAATGTTAGCTTGCAGCGTTTCAGAGGCAGCTTTTAAAAGAAAAAAATTAAACTACATCAAGTATACAGTCATACTAAAAAATCACTTTCCACAGATTGACTAAATAGCTACTCTATTAGTCAGCTTAGAAGCAAATGAGTCCAATTTGATGAAATCCCAGCATCCAAGGTACAGACACCTACAGTTCCTAGAAATGGATTTGGAGTCCAACCTTGATGAGAACATACATAGGACTTCTGCCTACCGAAAAAAAAACACAAAACAAAACAAAAAAAAAACCAACCCACACCCAAAAGCCCCAAAGCACTAACCCCTAATTTTAGCATTTTTTTTAAGAGTGGAAGTACTGTTTTTCCTGGTTTTATGATGGAGTGTGGTATTATTTCCTCGATTATTTGACAAGATCTATCTTGTCTGCATGGTCAGTGAGAAGAAAATTAAAGGGAGTCTGATCCTGATCTACTGTGACTCCCTTTCCCCATGCTATTACTATTAAAGGTGGTTTTCCACTGTTACATAATTTATATTCACTTTAAAGATACTTCATGGGGCATGGGGATATATGGGCTCCACTGAGGATGGTTCAAGGAAATTCAACCTATAAGGATTTCACCTGGCATAAAAGAGCTGTGTTATTACCTGGAACTAGATCCGGTATAAAAGACAGACCCCTAAAAAACTGATTAACTTCAGTGTTTTGTTTACAAAGTTAAATTTTCTAGTTTTCTGCTCTACCCAAGCAGAAGTAGGAGAAACCGAGACCTTGAAAATATCTTATGCCTTGTTCCTCCTTATCCCAGTCTGATCCTATGGATCTTAAATGTGGAAAACACCCACTGAAAATGATTCACAGGACTCTTGATAGCGGTGTGTGAAATCTGCCGTGCTGAATCCTGAGGTTGCCCCAGGGCTGCGGAGAGCTGCCAACATGGCGGGAGGACACGTCTGCTACCCCGTTACCTTGCCAGCAGTATTGGCTTTACTGTGAGCAGGTTGAGCCACCAAAGCACAGCTTTAGTCAAGGAAGAAGGTCCAACACCTCCCAGGTGGCCCTTTGCCAACGCAGTGCTGCCGCAGACTCACATTCACCAAGGTCTTGTTTTGGAAAAGTGACTGCAAGGCAGGTTTCACATTTTTCTGCAGGGCTGGGGAGTCAGGAAGGAGAAATTCTCCAAAGCGAAATAGTCAGAGAGGAAAAAAAAAAAACCTTAAAGAGGAAGCAGGCTGTGGCTACAGGAAAGCGTATTTCTTTAAAAACACCTCAGGAAGTTATGTTACTTTAAATTTTTCAGCTGCCGCCCTCTGAAGAAGCACGCATTTCACTTTATCATGTAAAGGAAAGAGTAAATTGAGCACCATAAATCGGAGTTGTGCTTACGGCAAAGGTGCTGTTTATCTGTCTGATATTTAGACTGACCTTTGCTGGGTTGTGGAGTTTGTCTGTCTGCAAATCCTCAAATCTCAGAGAACACTCTGCTGAGAACCAACTGACCCGCAGGGAGATGAAATATTATCTCCTCCACTGTATACAACTTTTTCCCCAGGAGCCTCACCAGCGCCGTGCTTTTGTCTCCAGCTTCTCGCAGGGCTACGTACCCGTCTGCCTCCAGCGCGCCCCTGCCAGCCATCACCCAGGGGTGCTCGCCAGCTCTGGCGCGGCAGCTTTGGCCCTTCCCTCCAAGCCAGCACCACGGTTCATGCTTGGGCTGTTCGCTCTCATGTGTTTGATCAGCAGACGCAAAACCTGGCAGATCCTCACCACATACTAACTCCAGTCCCAGTTTATCTCCGACGTTGCCTGTTTCTGCTCCCTGCTTGCACGCAGCAGCAAAACCTGGGCAAAGCCCCACCGGGAGAAATCTCAGAAGCAAACACATGCAGCTCGCATCCCAACCACATTTTGTTTTACCAGCCCATTTTCCCAGTGTCACTTCATTCCCTCCTTAAAACATCGCAGGCTCTTTTTTAAAAATCATCCCTTGGAAGATGATCTTGTGACAAAGATGGCATAGGCGCTACCTTTTGTTATCCTGAGGAAAATGTATCGCTGTTTTTTTGCCAACCATCTCAATTGCCAGTGCTTAAGATTCAGTGATGGAGTTCACGCCTTCCCCTTGCTTAGCCTTCCAAAGCCTTTTGCAAACATTTAAATAAACAGCCCTAGGAAGTAAGTATTAATAAATACATTTTACAGAGCTCGATTTAGTCCAGCCAGTAGGAGTTATGCACATACGAATTAGTAGCAGACTCAGAAAAGCAGCCCATGTGCCTCAATTCCAAGTGCTGCCAGACAAAAGCTGGCTGCAGTCACTTCCCGAGCATCCCAGAAAAAAAGGCTCTCGCTTCACCAGCCAGTCCCCTTGCAAACTTTTTGCAAAAGCATGAGCTTCCATGAAGTCCTAAGGTTCACCAAAGTGAGCTGAAACCAGCCATACCCTGATTTCCACCCATCCAGGACACCCCATTCAGTGCAACACCTCTGGTCCTTCCCTCCGGCTGCAGGAGCAATCCCCTAATGAGTTAACACTAAATGAAGCAACAGGCAAGATTTGTGAATGAACAGGCCAGAGGACTGTCAGGCTAATCTTCACACAATGATGGCTTATTCACAAAAACTAGGCTTTGAACAACCTAATTAGGACTAAGAATACATCATCTGGACAGTACTGAGAAAAGTGAAATATGTTGCAATCGCCATGCTCTTTCTATTGTTTCCAGATATCAGCTGAGGAGCCAGCGAAACCTCCTTCCCCAAGCAGGAAAATGGCACAGCAGGCTCTGCGTGCCTCTGCTTTTATAATCTGGGGACACACCAGTGAAAAGCCCAGGCTGAAGTGCAGCCAGGTCTTTTCCAGTATTACAAACCAGTCCCCACGCTATACCCCCATCTACCAAGACCTGAGCCAGGTCTGGTGATGGCCACAGTGATCTTTCCACTCCCTAAAGCTAAAGCCCAGGACTCAAACCCAGCCTTAAACCCCACTTTAAAGATGCATTTGGGGGTACCTTGCCTGTAGGCAGCAGTTACCCAACCACCCATTGCTCGCTCGGGTCCCTTTGGCTGACGCTCTGCGCCGAGGGCAGCACAGGGTGCAGGGTTGCGAGAGGATTATTGCCCACCCCACGGGGAGGAGGGAGTACAGAAATTTCACCCAGTATCACAGCAATCAGACTGCTGAGCATGTTTCCTTTCCCACAGAGGTTTTCCCTACCCACGCCTCCAGCGGTGGTCTTCCTTTTGCCACCAGCCAAAAGGCGACACAGCAAGACCCAGGCGTGAGCTGGAAGAGTTAATCCTCCAGCATTGAAGCACATATGGAGCCAGGGAAGACTTTCCTTCTTTAAAAGTACAATTGTTGTTCAGTTTCCCTCAGGTACAGATTCATTAGCTCTTGACTGGCTCTCCTTGCTTGCTGACTACTTGTGGAAAAAGCCATTTACCCTGGTGAATGTCAAGGTTAGTTCAAACCGTCCTTGTCATCAGTCTCTCTGGCAGAAGGTCAGGGAGAAGCTTTCCCCAAATGGGCAGCATCAAACAAAGTGGAAGCTGACTTAACTCACCGAAGGAAAGGAGACCTTCCCTGTGAGGTGATAAACATTCCCCTGGACAAAGAGGACAAGAGATTAACCCCTCTCTCTCCTCACAATTCCTGTCAGGCTGCCTTCAGCTTGCAACCTCCATGCCCATGAGGCTGATCATACCTTCGTCTCCCTTCGCTGGGCAAGACCACATGGTCACACCAAGGCTTGCAGGGAAGATTCAGCCTCAAAAGATGTTGTCCCAGCAGCTGTTAGCTTATGTCTCTTTTTTTAATTATTTCTTTAAACTTTTAATTTAATTCTTACACCTCCAGCACTACAAACTTCATCACCAGGTCATATGGGAAGCATTATTGAACATAAGTAAACAATAACCACCCATTTTATACCTGTTAGCTTTGGTTCTTACAGTACATGCTGTGATGCCTTCAAGGTGGTGGGCAACCACTCTATATATGCAATGAGGCACATGTGGTACTTAATGAAAAAGAAAAAAAGTAAAAAAACCCAAAACCCTGCAAAGCCTCTGTACCCTTTTGTGTGCCGTGAGTGAGCTGGCTCAAAGGATAATTAATGTTAAAAGGAAATAGTTTGAGAGGTAACACTTTTGATAAGAATACCATGGGTAAATTACAGGAAAAGCTCTCCTGCACCTGGAACGGGCTTCGTCCACAGGGCTTTAGTATAAGAAAATGAATGGGAAAGCGAGAGAGGAGACTTCTGGAGCTCCTTTCATGCTCTGCGTTCACATGGGAAGAATTAGAGGAATTTTTCAGCAGGAGGGAATGGGAGTAAACTATAAACGACCTTATCACAGAAAAATACCGAGGTTTTGACCACTCAGTCTTGCAGTATTACCAGCTTGCTTCTAAGGTTTCAGTCTCAGCTCTGCCCCTTTCGAGGACATGGCATATTAGCCAGCTCCAAGAGTCCCAGCCAGAGGGCCACTTCTGCCACCCTGATGGCTCTCTGAGTGGCCTGGGACCACAGGAAAGCAGAAGGTAAGAAGATGTCCCCATTGCAAAAGCGCAATGTAGAGCACACCCATGGCAAGTACTACAGGCACTATGAGGAAGAATAAAGATTAATAAAGTCACCGGTGTTTGCTGTCCCATAGTGTTTATCAGCTAAAAGACAGACTGTCTCCTGTAAAAACCTCATTAGACATCTCAACACAGAAGGAAAACATCTTGCAATTACAGAGCTTCAATTCAAATTCTTTTTGGAGATCATATTAGGTTTTGAGTTCTCTCATCCACCTAAAAGACACTGGGGAAGCTTGGTTTGAGACTTCTGGTGCAGAAGAGCTCTCCTGTAAAGAAATACTTAGCTACAGTCAATTAGACATTAGCCAGTGCCTTGAAGTTTAGAGACTCTGAGAATCTTCAAAGAAGGTCTATTTTGAACCAATATTTCAGCCGAGGTCAAACACGACACCCAGACCTCACTTCAGACTTCTCTGCCCTCGTGACAACAAACATGGTTTATGGTATTTCTAATTTCTGGACGTTTCTGAGAGATGAGCAGATCAAAAATGTAAATGGCATCAGCCCTCAGGTCAAGCAGGCAATCTGTGCCAGTGTGTGAAGGAAACGAGTATGACAGTTCACAAAACGTTGCTTCCAGGAATAAGAGCTCTCGGTTTCCTAATAAGCTAATGGCGGGCTTAAAGAGGACACTCTGAATCCCTGTCTCACTCCAAATTTCCTCTGGGTTGCAGCTGGTGAGCAGACCCTGCAACTGTACAGCCTAAGACTGTCTACCTGAGGGCCTAGGCTTGGACCTACTTTTGGTTACCGCATGTTTCAACATCTGTCTGAGTTGCCCTGGATGGAATTCAACAGAGCTCGTGCATTTTACCCGTGTGCAAATGAGATCCTGCAAAAAACGCTTCCCTGGTTTTACTGTCTGCAAGACTCCTTCCACAATAATTCTCTGCTTGTAACACACTTCTGCAAAATGAAGCCAGAGATGTACAAGACCTGTCCTGTCTACTTCCATTAGAGATGGGGAGCACGCCTATCGGTTTGAAAGTAGGTCGAGGCCTTTTCATGTTCATTCAGTTTTCAGGTTTCATTTTTATACACACGCACATACATATTATAGGTGGGGCTGATAGCACTGTCTATCATTAAGATTGTATGACACTTGCCATTATAAGAGACTGTTTCATTTGCTTTTAACTTTGCCAAACTCAAACCAGACTTTTTCTGTAATTGCAGCTTCCAGCTGCTGGAAGAGGGGCCTCGGAAAGAAGAACGGGAGTCGGTTTTCCCTGGATATCTCCCAGTCTGAGCAACACAGAGGAGAAGGCAACTTCATTTAAAAGGGAGGGGAGAGGGAACACAAGGAAGACTGTGAGGATAGAAAGAAATTAATGGGATTTCAGTCAAGAAAAACTGAAGTATGGGATGGGAAAGACGGGTTACAGCTGGTCTCATTGGGTGGACATGGACTCTGCAGTGAGGAGCTAGCACTAAATGGTGAGTGGAAGAGTAAAACTGGCTAGGGAAAGCCATGAAATAAAAACATGAAATAAAAAAAGGAGATGCTGCACCTGGCCAAGCAAGGAGACTGGGAGTCAGCTGGCAGCAGCAAAGCAATGAAGTTGGAAGAGGACATGATGGTGGAGCAGCAGGAACTGCTGGTGAAGAAGCAGGAAGAGGATCCAACTGAAGTATTGGTGCAGAAATTCACTAAATCCCACCAACTGGTCTCCGACAATGGGAAAATGTCAGGGGTATGCCACAGTAAATGAAGAAATTTGAATGAACTTCCCAAACTGTCTTCAAAAAATGAAAGCAGTACAAAGCTGAATCCAACAGACATGGAGTCTCCTTCACTTAGAAAAAGGCACCATTTTTGCTCATCAGCATATATGATGACAGAGGTAGAAGTTGTCTCACAAAGTCTCCCAGCCACTTTATCCCAAAACTACATCAACTTCTGCCATTGCTACCAGCATAAACACTAAGTATGGAAAAAACAAAAATTCATACAACAATCATTAAGATTAAAAAATTTGTACAGCTATCATTATTCAAAACAGACTGAGAGAATCCATTGGCACCTAAATATTAGATAATTTTTCTTACCCACAGTCATATTGTTGGCCTACCCTACAAGAAACAAAGTCTATATTGATGAAGACTACCTGACTGAGTGGAGGAAAGAGAGCTACCAAAGGAAGCCAGCCTAACTGACAAGTAGTCATGGGCAAACGCTCACATTGAGTGTCCCAGTGACCCTAGAAAGGCAGATGAGAACTGAGATGCCCCAAACCCATATTCAGTCCTGTAAACGCAAGTTAATACTTCCCTATTGTATCACTTTATTTATAGATATAACTCTTGGGAACTATTCGGATAGCCTGGGATTTAAAAAATTAAAAAAAAAAAAAAAAAGTGAGATCATTAGACTCACTTTAGAGTGAGTCTAATTAGACTGGGTCTAAAAATTAGACTGGGTGCAAATGGGAGAAGGATAAAACTAGTTTTTTGCCGTCATGCTTGGAGCTGGGAGTCGCAAGAGCATCTCACAGTAGGAACACACCATTGTGGAGATGATTTGTGTTAAATTGAAGCTCTGCATTGACAGATAGCTAAGTACAATAACAATTATAATAATAAAAGCCAGGCCCTAGTACATGCTGCATGTACGGACAATTCTTGCCCTTGAAAATAGCAAGAGAATGGTAGAGCTCTGTGTAACTACCTCTTAGTAAGCTAAAAAATGTGTAAGCTAAAAATGTGTGTGCGTTTCCAGATCAATTACAGAGAGGAGTTTGCTGATGCAAAATCTTAAGTACAGGTTTGAAATGGCAAGTACACTGTAATGCATTGGAAGATGCCACCGTGGTTTTGCAAAAGGAACAAAATGGAGGGTATTATTGAGAAGGATTCATGCATTATATAGAAGTGTACATCACTTAAAAGTTTTTCTTAACCAAGGGGCATTTAATGTTCCAGTTTTAAGGCATTTGCTTATGGTGTTGGTAACGGATTGCTAACAATTGTTTTGGACCACGCTCTTGCCCCAGAGCTTGAAGCAGCCCCCAGGATTACTGAGTCACCACATTCCTCTGACACATTGGGTAATGGAAATGGTGAAAGGATGAAATCTAAAACCAAAGCCACTGCCAAAAAATAAATAAAAAGTAGGGTTTGGAAGGGATATAAAAATTATTCCTGAGGATTTAAAACAACCTCTAACTACTAGTGGCTTGGGTGAAGTCTTCCTGTGGACAGACAGTTCCGTACACTAATTTCTTGCATCTTCCATTGGGGCATCTGATGTAGATTAAATTCACTGCTCATCTGATGCACTGTGGCAAACTGTACATAATAACAAACTGAAAAGTCATGTTGTCCCTTCAGTTGTAAGTTATTCCCCAAAGGGCAGCAGATGAAAGTTGCCCCCTCTGTCCCAGCAGCAGTCATCTGTGCTGGGAATCTTCAGCTCCTGAACTGAAACTGAGATCATGGCTGGAGGTGAGCTTGGCCACGAAACATTGAAATTCCATAAATTTTCTTGCAGAAAAAACTAAGATTGTGTACAAAAAGAGAAATTTTTAAAAAAACGTTAACTTTAAGTCAAGTTCTTAAAATTTAGGAAATGCCAAACTGAAAGTTGCCTGGTCAACTTTAATTTAGGCTTCTTCCTTGTACAATGGAATTTTGATTCAGTCTTTAATTACATGATAGTTTAATGTTTGTTTCACAAAATCGTTTCCTCATTCAGTGCAAAGCAGTTGCCCAGGCAACCTTCATCTTTGCATTTTCAAATTTTGAGTGCTCAATTCAACAGTCTTTAAAAAAAAAAAAAAATAAAAAGGGAACATTTGTAAGGAATAACTGTAGACCTGGTCTGGGTGGTTTCCTTGGGGATGTACATTGCTTCTTGGAGAGGAATGAAGTTCTCCGCAAAAGCACCCATTTTTCCACGATCACTACAATAATTGTTCTGGCAGCTGATTGCTCCTCCCCTTCCCCAGCCAAAACAACGCCGTGGATGACAAGCGCTGCTGAGCTGTGCTGCGTGGCATCTCTCTCCTGAGGTCCATCGCAACAGAGAGCGCTTGCAAGTGTTCATACATGCTCAAGCTCATCTCCAAAAGCGTGAGACCGGCCTCCAACCAAAATAATGAAATAGCGCTTTAAGCTACCAGGGTGATTCCCTGGCTCCCAGCATTCACGCCTCACACGGGCAGGACAACGAATGCGACCGGCACAGAGTGAGATATGCTTTTGGCTATCACAGTGCTACGTTAGTTACAGTTCCACCCTGGCCCCCAATTAACTCCCTGCTCCAGCCTCAAATCAATTAGGTTTATGCCCCTGCCCAGTTCTCAGTGTGCTCCAGTCTCACATCAATTCTGCCTGCAGTGATTTAGCAGTGATTTAGCCCCTGTCTCAAACGTACCACTTACCCCCCATGACATTGCAATCGTTCTACATTTATTTTCTCCTCTTTTTCATGCTTCTCCCCGCCCCTCCTCAATATGGGAAATTTGTCAAAGCACACTCGTTGCCTGGAGTTGTTTTGCTTTCACAAATTAGCACTTCCCAATAACAAAATGGTTTGCTTAAAAAGAAAAAAAGGAAAAAAAAAAAAATCCCCATGCAGCCTCTGGTGAGAGTTGTGGCCTAGGTTCTCCCTCAGCTGACGGTTTCCCTCCTCAGCAACCTTTTGCTGCAACCCTTCTCCCTCCCAGCACTCCTGGTTTTCTTCTGGGGACTTCAATACCAGTGGAGCCAGCAGCCCCTGTCTTTTTTTATGACACTGATACAATTTTTTTTAGGTTTGGGGAATGGGGAAAGGTTTGCAATCTAAGCTGATTGCATCCAGTTGCACCTAAACTGTCATTCATAGAGCTGCTAGCAAAGTCAGCCTTGCCCTGGGTTTTCGCCCATGAGTACCACCTTCAGAGCAGATGACAGCAGCTGGCTGGAGTCAGAGGTCTGGATGTTGAAGGAGTGTTCAAGTGGCAGGAGAAAACTAAGGGGAAAAAAGAAAACTTAAAAGCAGAGGTCAGACTCCAGCTTTCCCAGCTACAAACTCTGGGTTTTTGGCAGGAAAAGCCTGTAGGTTCTTTTCTGTCAGGTATTTGAGATTTACCCTGGGTCAACCATGGCTGAAACAGCACAAGGTCACAAGGGTTTTCCATGTCTGCTCTTGGTTTTATCATTATTTGGGTTCCTCTGTGACTCTTGGGCAAAGAGTTGAGCAGGATAAAGATTGACCCAGCTCTACCTTTGCTGGGCTTCGTTTTTCCAGATTTGCTCTTCTTGTGCTACCCGAGTGGACTTTTCCTGGCCACAAACTCAAATCTGAATGACTATGGCCATAAAAGCCTCATTTTCAACTCACCATGACAAGGTGAAACGAGGCCCCAGCCTTGCTGGAAGGAATTGTGCTGGGATTGTGGCCGACAGAGCACACTGGTGTTTTGGGAACATGGAGGCATTAGTGTCAGTGTTTGGGATGGATTTTACAGTTTAAAATGGGAGCTTGTTCCCGTTCCTGACACACACACACACACACAAAAGGGGGGAAAAATAATCTTTCATATTCTAAGCCCTGTTTCGGTACTAATTAATGTTTCCAGCCCCCCATGCCAGGTAGAGAAGGCAAGCAGGTATTCTTCTTCTTCCTCTTCTCCATTTCAGAGCCAAAGAGCCCAAGACACCGAACAGTCAAAGGCTGCAGTGCATCCCCAGCGCTCCTCACTGTGCAGGAGGGTTTTATTCTGCTCTGCTCAGCTTTAAGGGAGTTCTCCCGTTGATTGTAACGAAGCAGCTCTGACCCACAACAAACTGCTCCTCAGCAGTTTGGGGCATCCAAAACTGTCCCTCGCTGAGGGCTGGGGATGAGCTCGTAGCTCAAGGTGCTGCCTGGCTGGGGGTGATGCCGTGATGGACAGGTGTCAGCCCGGCGTCACCGACAGTGAGCGCTGCTCCGAGAGTGGCACAACTCATTCACAGTTGCACAGATTTAGCGTAAGCTCAGGCTCTTCTGGTCCTACCAGCCCGCCTGCTTCCGGAAACTTAATATATTATATTTCAGGGTGTTAAAACATTTGTATATCCCTGCCTTATAAAACATGCAAAAATGCCATCTGCAGTTAGCATGACTAACTCCAAGCACGCAGTCCTACTACAGATCCCCTTGCAGCTTTCTTCATTTCATTGCTAAACACTTTTCAAGAAAGAAAGAAAAATTCATTTTTAGTGCTAATGCCACCTGCAGGTTGAAGAAAAACAGTTGCAAGATCCCTGAAAACTGAACAAACATGCTTTTCCCCCCTTTTTCCTATCTAACCACAAGGAATGTTATTGTGCAACTGCACCTTTTGCTGGACAGAAACGACTTTGTCCGTTGGAAAATTGAGCTTTGCTCACTGCACAGCTTGTGTTATGTGGTCACGGAAACTTCCACCTTATTGGTAGCTAGCAGTTTATGGGAAGGCTAAAATAAAATATCCATCAGCAGCTTTCGCTGATGATGCTTCTGCTACCATAGCTGTCCCTGGTTCCCCTGCCCCGGTGGGATGTAG
>NW_010514624.1:41606-79386 GCF_000687285.1 Phaethon lepturus
CAGCAGGAGAAGCGGCACCGGTGTCATCGCAGCATCCTCCTGCTTGACCTGTCCCAAGGCCACCTCAAAATGACATGGCTCTAATTTGGAAGAAAATGAGGCAAACACAGCCCTAACCCATGCTATGGCCACCCCACAGGGCTCTGGGGCACCCTGGGGGTCCCCACAGCGAAGGGTGTTGGGTGCAGATTTCCCCCTGCTCTGCTCGCCTGGGAGACACACCATGTGCGATGTGCACAGTTGGGGCACTCAGACCCATGGTGCTATTTCTCCTCTCCATGCTCCATTTTATTTTATTTTATAAAGCTGTTTTGGGGCAGCTTGGGAAGCCCCGCTGAACCCCCTGGCACAAAGTGACAACTTTCATATTGCAGAAATTCAAGATATCTGCGAAACCCACAAGGGCATCAGGCGTCCCCAGACTGCTCCTCCTCCCTGCCGCAGGGGCGACGCACAGCACTCACACAGCCCGCGGGTTTTGGGTGCAGCTCTTTGCCTTTGAGGCGTGAACTCGTCTAAGTTGCAAAGAGAAGTCTGCAGTGATGCACAAGCCCCTTTTTTAAAACTGATTAAGTTTTCTGCAATATTCACTTCTGCTCCCGTGCACGGCTGCCATCGATAAATGACAGAGAGATGCGTGGATATCTAACGCTGGACCGGTGGGGAACCGGCGCAGCACCGAGGAACAAATGCCCAAATGCTTTGCGGTCAGGTAGAGTGGCATCTCTGATTCATAATCTCTGCTCAGCACTTCTCTTGTGCTCTAATGAAAATCGTGGCATATTGGTCGCTCTCGCTGCCAAGTGATATGGCCATGCCCTCTCCACAGTATCCAGCTACAAACACGCTTGATGGGCACTCTCCGGGGGGACTGCCTGCACTGGTTTTACATTGCTAACATATGTAGGTACACCTGAAAGCTACAGCCTGCCACTTCTTGTGGACCTCGCTGGGGTACCTTTGCTCTTTTGCCACCAAGGGTTAATTTTCTAATGGCTGCTTTGCTGCTGAAGCTGGCCAAGTTTTTCATCGCCTGCAGAGCACCACAAGCTGTGATTTGGAGCCAGAAAACACCATTAATTTTCTAAATAGGAAGGATCACATATGTAAACTGTCTGGGTCTATAACCAGTTGGGCAGGTAGAAGGCAAAGAGATGGAAAGTGGTTTTTTTTTTTTTTTCAGGCACCAAAGCAAAATAAACCCGAGGCTGCTGGCTGCACTGAAGTTTCTCGGCAAAGCTGGGCTCCCCCTTGCCTTCCCCCCGCGCCCCCACCACACACACACACACACGCACTTGGCGTCACCCGTGGCAGTGCTCGTTTTTACTGGAAAAGGTCAGGTTGATGATTTATTGAACAGTTATTGAAGTTTTTTTACATGAGGCTATATGGGAAAGTTACTGGAAAATTCAAGGAAAGACTACGTAAAGGTAACGGCTCGCTGTTCATATCAGACCGGGGCCAATAGCCATTCACACGCCGGCGTGGCCTCATCCTGCCCCGCGCGTGCCACCGCAAGTGCCCAGTTTGTGCCAATGGAGGACGGCGGGTGGCCTCAGACCTCAACTCGGGCAGAGAGCTGCAAGAGTGGCATCCGGGTGTTTGCTACCCACACCATCCTCCTTCAGAACACCCACCAATGCCACAGACCTGCCTGATTTTTTTCAGCCGGACTCATGCACGAGAACAACATTTTGGTGGTGCAGAGGGAAGGGATGGGGCCCTGTGGGCTCTCCTGCCCTGGGCGCAGCTGCCCGCAGCACCTCTCGATGCCGGCTGTGCCTCGGTTTCTCTATTTGTAAGCTGGTGTGCAGATACCGACCACAGAGGGGTGCTCTGGGTCTTAATTAATTAATTAACGCCTTGCGCAGGGCACTTGGGAGGCCTTTGGTGGCGAGGACTACCAAAGTTCGTATTATTAAGTGGCTTTAAGGAAAAAAAAAAAAATCTATTTTCTTTTTGTGTTGTTTTTCCAAGTCTTTTGTGCAACACTAAGCACCGTGCGGTTCAGATTTCCACCTTTTTCTTGCCTTATACTTAGGAGCTGCCTTTTTCTCCCTTTGTGAGCTGAATGGGGGAAGATCTGCGGGCAGGACCAAGGGCTCCCTCGACTGGCAACCACCGCGCTCCACCCCAGCGCCGCCCGAATCACAGGGGACACCCCAGCTCCCCAGGGCAGAACAAGCCCTCAGCCAAGGGCAGGGGCAGAAGAACTAAATTTTTTCCAAGTTACTCAATACAACAAAGACACAAAGGAACATGGCTTTTTGCTTTCAGGTGCCAGGCAAATACCATAGCAATCACAGGCTGGTTGTGCCTGCGATTGCACCGTGACCTCCGAGGGCCTGATCCTGCACTTATTCACCACTGCAACAGTCATCCCAACCAGATGCAATAACCACCGCAGGACCGGGTCCTTAATTAGTTCAATATTCCGCCCCCCCCCCATGACTTTTACCACTTTCCCTCCCAAGAAAGAGTATTATTCATTAAGGGCTCCGCAGAGCCCACCAGAGCTCATTTTAGCTGAGATCTTCCTATGATCTTCCCAAGCCTTTAGCAAGGAGCGAGCCTTGGACTCTCTTTCACGGGCTGCGTTGTGACCTGGCTTCAAAGTGTGCAAAGAGGTTCCACAGCTCCCTTTGTGCAGCACAGTCTCTTAATTGCACTTTTAAACACAGTGTAATTTTTGTAATTAACATTATGGTTTCAGAGGGCAGAGAAGCCTGCACTATGCTAATTACAAACTGGAGTAGTCGGAGTAGAAATTCAAGGCTCCGGTTGCTGGGGCCGAATGCAGTTTTTATGAAGGATTTCAAAGCTCCTCTGCGGGCTCTGTGTTCTGAGTTATCATTAGCATTTGATAACATAAAGAATTTTTATAACATGTGACAGATTTCGATGTGGAGATTTTACCTGATAACTGGAAAATTTACATAAAGACCTTCATTAGCTCTCTGCTCACATTACTGCGAGTGGAAGAACTACAGCGTGCTGTCTCCCTGTAAGATGGGGCTTGGGAGCCGAAGAATTTGTGCTCCATAATAAAATTTATAGTACATTATGAAGGGAGGTTATAATAATCATCAATGATGTTAGGAATCGGAACAATTCAAAGAGTGAAAGAGAGCGCAGGAGGTGACGGGAAAGGATATTTCAGCATTGCCGTGCAGCGGAGGACGGCAGGCTGCAGCAAAGGCGCTGAGAGCAGGAACATAAAACATCCCGGAGCGGATGCTCAAACCACCACTGCAACGCCAGCATCGGGGCCAGCTCCCAAGCAGAGGCCAGGACCCATTCAGGCTCGCTTACGCTGCCATCGCAGCGGTTTGGGACAGCTTTCTGGATGGGGTAAATGAGAGTTTATCATTACTCCTGCTGCCTCTCTACTGTACGTGTGCTGCTGGGCGTAGAGCAGCAGCGTGCGGCAGTATCTCTGCAGGATGCTTTGTCCTTCACAAAGGATACATTTTCATTGCGATTATGGATATAACGCATAGCCGTGTAACCTCATCATCACAGAATTCAAACTACCCAGAAACTGTTAGTAAAAGTTTATCAGTATCTCTCTTACGTTTGTAACATCCTCTGGCTTCTCCTGGGAAAACAAGCTATTTCCCAGATGTCTGCATGGCTCCAAGACCTTTCCATTGCCTGTTGAAGGCTGCCTGGCTGCATCCTGTGGACATTTTATTTTCTAAATATTTCATATTTATTATAATCTCCAGTAAATAACCGAAATTGCTCACCAGCATAGTGCCACGTTGATTGCAAACTTGCATAAGAAAAAACCAAAATACCAGCTGATGCGCACAGAGCTGCTCCGTGGCACACTCCTGCAATGCTGAGCCAGCCAGGGATGCCTCAGACAGGCATCTGAGCAAGGGAGGACACGGCCAGACTTTAACGAACTCATCACGTTAACCTTGATTTAACTGCCTTCTTCAGATTCTTTTGATGCTATCGGTCCAGGTTTCTGAATCCTTCCCAGGTTAAAAAGCCTCCGCAGCACCCCTCAACTTGAGATAAAATAAACCATCTCGCTCTTCCTTCAGGAAACCCATGCAATCTCGCCAGCTGATGCATAATCTTCATTCCTCAAGTCTCCAATCGGACTGTTAAAACCACACGATACTTTTGATAAGCCTCATTAGTCCTGTTGCATGGGGAACAGCCACACTGGATTTTTCAGTTGCCTTTGCAGAGGAATCTCCCTTTCCTCTAGTTTTGCAAGCCCGGTGCTTGGAGAAACCAAAAAGCAACCTTAGATCAATGATCAAACTTTCGTAGTAGATGGCTTTTATTTTTACAAAATATTTGCTTCCAGCAGAGTGTATCTTAATTTACGAATGCAGAAATCTGTCATTAAGCTTTGACCCAGCTTCATGGCATTGTCAAATGCAATAACGTATCTTTTAATAGTTTTATATCAAGTAAGGATATAACATATCATTAGTTTAAATGTATTTGCAAGCAATTACCCCCACCAGGATATTTGTGAATGCTCATGCAAAATTGATGAAATTCTGACATGCTTAAACATTGTTCATTTAGCTCTATTCCTTATGTATAGAAAAAATAGAATAAATAATTCTGCTGCCACTTGCAAACTACTGTTCGGCATTTTCATTCTGTTCGTGGTTTCTGTCCTGCCTTTAAACTATAGCCCTTGGTGATCATTTGGAAAAACAGTTTCATATATGTTTAATTTTAAATAGATGTACTAGATTATTCATTCCTCTTATTATTGTTCAATGCAGTAATTTAAACATGGACTAGATTTACTGCGTGTCAGCTGCCTTTCTTTTACAAAATGGGATAAATTATTAAATGAGTAGAGGTTGTTTGACAACGGGTTTTCCAGTACTTCACAAAAGAAAGACCTTTGACATTCAGCTGTCTTTTGAAAAGAATAAAGAGTAAATCAATTAAGTCTCTATGCTGTGGTTCAAAAACACGCTGTTATGGCACATTCTTGCTTACCTCCAAGTTGACTTGGGAAGACTCAACCCATTGCAGTCATAGCACTGGGTAAATTATTGATTTAATTGTCAGGTTACCTTGCCAGCAGCACTCTCTGGCCCAATCACCTTAAATATAGCCATTTCTACAACTCCTCTGTTCATTCCCTGAGCTACAGAAAATCATTGATATCAACCTCTGGTAACACTTGCCACCGACTTGGAAGACCTTTTTACAAGTATCTATTTTTGGCTGCATCTAGCAGAGACTCACACTTTCTAAGAAGAAATGTCTTCATTGACGATGTTGAGAAACCTTTGTGGTTTTGAGCTTCTATGTGAGAAGATTTTCAAGAAAGTGGAGGGAATGTCAGGTGCGAGATGCTCAAAGCTTAGATAAAGATTGGATACTAAGATATTCCCTGCCAGGGAAAACCCTGAGTTCATGGGAAACTGGACTGGTGGACCCAACAAACATTGCTAATCTTTTCTTTCTTGTTTGTGTGGCCTCTACTAGTTGCAGTATTTACTGCAAAGCACTTGGGGTGCTTTGAAATGAAATGTATCAGTGTAAGATACCATGTCAGCAAACTGACCCAAGCAGAACACAACTACAAAACAGATTTTTTTTTTTTTAAATAAAATAAAAATCAAGGAAATCAAACCAAAATCTAACCAAAAGTTTATTTTCTTTACCTGGCTTACACAGCACTGTGGCGGCACCAATTCTGTATCGACAGCAGTCTAACTCAGCAGTATAAGGGAGTGACATGGGCATACATGAGGGGTTTCATGTTTTGCAACCCAGCCCTGGCACGGTGAGAATTTACAGATCTAGCTATTTTGATTAATTTTTTTTGGCTCTGCAGAAACCAAAGGTGAGTTTTTTTTCTCTGCCAGAATTAAGATTTCCTTCATTGCACTAAACACTCTTGATCATATCTCACATCTTTTTCATCATGTTTTTCCATTCCCAAGTGACGCAAATATTTTACATGCTAAGGGCCAACCCAGGACATGAACAGAAATCACTGCAACTACACATGGAAACAGACTACTCAGTTTGGGGTGTCCCAAGTCCCTTCCTCACCCGCGAAGGACGCTCTCCCGCTATCTTTAGGTTGGAACTTCATTCACCGAAGTTTCTACCATCCCAAGTGACAGGATTTGCATTAGATCCCCCAGGAGACTGCTCCTGCCAGGAAGCTTTCTGCACTATTCAGCTCTAGTTTTCTATTTCTCACTTTTCCCTCCAGGAGAAGAGATTTTGAGCAGCATGACAGCTTACAGGAGGTCTTTGGGCCTGAGGACTACCCCAAGGCCACCTGCACAGAGGGGTGTCGGGGCTGCGGGTGCCACCAGAAGAGGTAGATAAATTCAATTTTGAGACAGAGGTTAAATTAAAATGTAAAACAAATAAAAAAATCTAAAGTTATATCTTTTGATAAATTTTTATCAGGCTGCAATATTTTGTCTTGTGGCAGAAAAATGAAGGCAGCAGATGTGGGGGTTGCACCCACATTTGTCTTGGGGGGAGCTTGTGTACACCCCACTCAGGAAGCGGCTCGTCAAGATTTTGCAAACTCCCGCAATCCCACTTTAAAACATTGCTTCCAGAGGAAAGGTTAAACGAGGTTTAAGTGCAACGTAATAAACCTTCACTGTTCATAAAGTTGTGTGATAAACGTATGTGTGATTACTCCAAATAAAAGCACTGAGGTCAGCAGGCAAAGCTGGGAGGGGACAGCCCCATGGAGCCAGATCCTAGCACAGGGAAGCCCGTCCACCAGTGGGGTGAGATGCCTCAGCTCGCCTCCAGCCCACTCCCAAGAAGCTTGCTTCGTACTGGGATAACTCCTCGCCCACCGCAGACACATTGCGTGCACAAAATAAGAAACATCCAACATTTGTGATTCACTTGCGACTTTCAACCCAAATTGCCTGGCTGCTGCCTTACCCCTGCACATGCCAGGTTGGCCGATTTTCCTCTCGTGTGCTTGGTCCTGATGGGGAAGCGTGCTCATTTGCACAGTTTCTGTGCTCATTTGCAAATGGGACTTGCTGAGACTCCAAAGCAAAAGATGATTGCACTGAGGTCAGACGACTCTTCTCCTGCACGGGCTGGAAAGCACCTCAAAGCACAAGGGTGCCCGTGGAAGCAAATGGAGTACAGCGCTGCTGATTGCAGTTCAGGCGAGCAGAATGGCGCTTCAATTATTATTGTTATTTTAAAGTGAAACTGATTGCTAGGGGCATCCCAATTTTGTCAAGCTCATTTTATAAAAACCTACATTTATTTGAATAATATGTCCTTTGCTTGTAATAAAAAATACCATATACCCCATCATCACAAGTAGCAGTTTATATAAACATAGCATTGTCCTGATGAGTTCAGATATGAACCTGTTTGTTTATAGAACTTCTCCAGAATTTTTAATATTTATGATTTAGAAAAACAAACCAAGAGGGAAGCATCCTGTATGGCAAGAAGCTGTTGTGCCTGCAGATTTGATTCACAAGACATGGATGCGGTCGGAGAATAATGATATTTTGGGAAAAAAAAATAATAATAGCAGTAAAAAAGCATAAACTTTCAGTGTACTCTTCTCCCTTTGCACGCTCGGTGACAGGACAATTTTAGGCCTGAGGGGGCTAAAATTCAATGCCAAGGTGGTCAAAACCCCTCTTTGCCACCATCGCAAGGGTGTTAAGCTGCTTCTGTGTGTGTTGCATATGTGTGTGCAACCACTGAGGGGCCTGGAAAGAGCAAGACAAGGACAGGTACCCTTGGTGACACAAGAGACAACGAGAAGAGGTTAATCATCAACACAGTAGACAAGGATCATCCTCCGTAGTACAGGCATACTGGAGAGACTGTGTTGGCCCGAAGATGTTGTAAAGTCTCACAAAGAGTGGAGTAAATGGAAGAAAGATTTCATTCCTCAGTTATGCCAAGCCCAGACACTCCAGCTGGTGAGAAGGAAAAGGGATTTCCCCTGGGGGACATGTAACAATAAGAACTTTATAGCAGCAGCACATCAAGAGACAATATTACTCTAAGTGCCTAAAAAAAAAAAAAGAATAAGAGTTCTTTTTAAGAAGTTTCTTCATGGGTTGTATCCTTCAAAGCCAATATATACTGAGACCACGCACATCGCTGTGGTGTACATTAACCATGAAATGTCACGGTGCAAAAGATCAGCCATCTTCAAGAGAACACTTCTTTCCCCACCATGCCTGTGGTAGACGAGCCATAAACCTAAATGCTATACGATGGCTGGCAAACGCTCAGTTGCAAACAGAGTCGTTCCACCAGAAAGGCACTTGTTAGTGTAAGGGCCATCCATAAACTGTGTTTTTACAATAATTTCCTTCAAATTGGATCGTCATCATGATCAAAGAGCCATTTACTGGAAGCAATTGCTAATTACACACATGTCCCCTGTAGGGAGGATGTACAGTGAAATAAACATTTTGGTGGGAATTTCTTGTATTTTGTACTTCCTACAATTTCACCCATGGACATTTTCCAACAGGCCAAGCTCAAAAGGTCTTCACCTGACTTCAGTAAGAGTTTTGGCTCAGCACAGTCCTGCGAGACTCTGCTGTATATGTTTTGGTCAATTAGAAAACAAAACATGAAAACAAATACTCCTTGAATTGCTCTAAAAATCCCATAGGGCACCTTGTCGATCCTGCTGACAACTAAAATATTTTCCTTTCAGTCTATTCCCACCACAGTTTCCACTGGGCAGCATGGCAGGGCTTTCCTAGATCTCTTGGGAGACCAGTCCACAGATCACTAGACCGTATCTTTTTTTCCATGGCATCACTTTAACTTTTCCTTAAGCTCAGTTTCATCCCATTACCCTTTCCACTTAAAATATCCCAAATAATTCCTCTTATGCATACACTAGTAGCTTTCTTGACTATCCAAACTCCTCGCTGGAGATATCTTGAATTTTTCTGCTTCTAAAGAAGTCAATAAGCCAGATCTGCTAAGGATGGATTTCACCACTTTGGTGAGTAGCTGTCTGAAGAGGTACCTTTACTCCTAATTTCAAGTCCTTTACATTTATGGCTGCTGTAAGACCCCCTTGCATTGCCAAAGAGCCTTAGTGTAAGCCCAACTTTGGGTGGAAACTCACTTGAGCCCAAGGTGTTCTGGTTCCTCTCTCCAACACGTATATGCATGCATCCAGCATCAAAAGTTCTGGGTTACACACCTAAAGAGAATGACTATTTGCTCCTTCATGTATGACAAAATAAAACAAATCGCCCCGATAATTACAACAATGTGCTTCAGGACCTGCAGGAGCTGTCTGCAAGAATGATAAATCCTTTGGCCACACAGTTACCTTGTGATATCTAAAGAACTCGACCTGGATGAAAACAGGGGTGTCAAACTTATTCCTGGAGCAACTCCACTAAAGGCACTGGAGTTACTCCAGAGATTAATTTGAACCAGTATCTGTAGCGCAGACCAGTTGCGTTGTATTTCCTAGCTGCAATTAGGAACTACATAAAGTATCCTGGGCTCTAGAGAATGGCATTTTTCCTCTTCAGCTGCATGGGATTCTTTCAATAAAGGTATAACGGGAGAGAATAATGAATACTATTATTTTGTTTAGAGATTTGAGGATTTAGGCAAGAGCTGGTCAAAGCAGCTGGGGTAAAACATTCTCCATCAGGAAATGCCATTTTGTCAGATAGGAGCTTGGTGCAGGAGCCAGCACATTTTGATAGAATTTCATTTAGAACAAAATTGAACCACAGTGTTTTGGTGAGAATAAACTCTAAAATTAAATTTCATTGGAACAGAGCAAGTCAATTATTCATTGCAAAAGAAAAAGTTGTTCTGAACTGTTACTTTACATTACATCCCTAATTATAAAAGAAAAGAAATACATAATTGGAATGAAACCTTTTGATTTATTGAACTAGAACATTTTGACTAATTCAAAATAGCATGTCTTAGAAATGTGTTTTTCACAGGCAATTTCAACTTTGTGCTTTTGTTCCAATTCAGAACAAATCTCTACATTTTGAAATCACAAATTTCCCAGTTAAATGGAAAAAACGATGTATAAGAAAACTTACACAAAACGGATGGCAGTATTACATGTAACTCTCTTTTCTATCAACTTTTGAGCCACTTTAGGGACATTTGAATAAACAAAACTGGGCACTGAGCAACACAGGAAGAAACAGGATAGTACTAGAGATGCAAGTTTAGACAGAAAATACAGTGCCGTTCTTCAAGAGAGATTTTGTCAGGAGGGAGGGGTGCGTGACACCCAGGGAAACTGGGTGAGGCTTAAAGCTCATATAATTCACTGGTCAAAACAAACCCTGGGCATCCCTAAATGACCCCATCGTTAGATTTATGCATCACTCTGCTACAAGGAAGTTCATTTACAGTATACTGACTTAATTTCCTTCATTACATGCTGGAGAGCTTACTTTTTTTTTTATTTCACCCACTCTTAATCACAGCTCAAAGGTCACAAGAGGCTGCAAGATCTTTACTGCAGCTTTTGGCCCTACGTGACGGAGAGCTGTGCTACACCCTGGTGCTGTGGGGACAGGATGATGCCTCCAAAAACCCTGTTCCTCTCATGAAAGATGTCACTACCACTGCTCACTGATGTCCCATACAGCTGCCCAATGTCTTACCCCCTTTGGAGAGCAGGTCAGAGATACCCCAAGGAATCATGTGCTGGAGGATGTCTGATGGAAATTTTTGCGCTTCAAACAAACAGCAGCTCCGGTGTGAAGGAGTTATCCCGGGGGTCTCTGGGCTGCTCCTCACGCTTCCAGACTCCACTCCCCACCCAGCCTGAGCTGCCGGGTAACACATTTCCATCCCTGTAATTGTTTGTAGTGGAAGGGAAAAGCAGTGACCAGGCTATTGAGTAGTTAACTACACAACTGTTACCTAATGATCCTAATTTGCATGATTTTAATAATAATGAGTAAAACCAAACTGTTAAGTTGCACTTTCTACCTCAGCAAAACTGAGCTATAATTGTGTAGAGAATAATTTTATGGGTGAAGTGTGCCCTATATTATAAGAGATTAGAATAAAGTGCTCTAATATTCAATGTCTTAGCAGGTGCAGGCACTTACCTGGGCAATTAAAATCTTTTTAATATACAAATCACAGCGAATGAGACTATTGGCATGACAAACTAGATCTTTCAGGACATATTGTGTTTGTCTAAAATAGATTTTTGTTTGCTAGCAATAATTTCTCTAACTTTTGTTTAAAAGAGAAAATGATTAAACGCAGCCTAATTTGCAGAAGATTCTTAAAACATTTGTATTATATCATTTCTGTGAAAGCATTTAACATGCCTCTATCTTTGTATAATACATGCATTAATGCCTTTCACTTAATATCTCTTTTTAAAAACAAACCACACGCAACAATTGATATATTTCAATATCATATCTGCCAGGGACTACTGGGCCGGGTTGAATAGAATTTGGCCTTGAAATAACAAGCAGATCATGGAGAGCATATGAAATTTTCTTTAATTGATGGATTCATTAAGTTCATTAAATGCCCTCCTTTGTGCTTGGAGTATTCTATAAATATGAACAGGTAAAATAGGTGCAATGTTTCCTGTGAAATTTACAGAAAAGCGTTTTCAAGTTACTCCTGAGCAATTTTGCAACTTCAAAACCATTAAGAAAGCTCGACTCTGCCAACACCCAGCTCTGCACGTAAAACCACGCTATATTAATAGTTTCGGATCTTTGCTACCTTTCAAAATAGCATGATTTTGCATCCAAATACCAACCAAAAGTGCAACAGAAACGACTTTTAGTGATTTTAAAGAGTGAAGCGAAGGCAGAGAAGTGAGGTTTGTCACCCAGACCCACCACTTGTCCCACCTGAGCACATAGCCCAGCTCAGCAGTATGGCCCTGCTCGCTACGGGAGAAGGGCAGGAGGTGCTGGATCACCCATAAACCTGCTTCCCAGGTTGTTATGACCCAAAAATGCAGTTTGTGTGAGGATGGCAAATTAGAGTTTGCAAAATGACTGTCCCTTTCTCCTTATTGCCTGGTGGAAAACAATCCCAGTGGATTCCTATCAAGGAACCAAAGCCTGGCAGCTTCCTCTCCGAATTCACACCCCTGCTGGTGCAGAGGTGCAAACCGCACCTCCTGGAGCTGTCTCCCCAGGCGGGGTTTATCTTAATGGAGGGCAAACATCGTTTGCACAACTACCCTTTGAGCAACTCCTCTCCTGGAAGCCAGCTTCCTTCCAGGGACAGTCCTCAACCCCAGCTCCACAGCAGGAGGCACTGGATCACTTGGGTCCCAGAGGGATTGCCACAGCTCCAGTATTTGCAGTGATGGGGACATGCCAAGCCTGCTCTGGCTGCAGCAGGAGGCATCACAGCCTTTCCCATCTGGGAAACAGGCTCAGGAAGAGAGGTGCTGAGCACCTGGAAGAAGCTGGAATAATTTAGGGCTGAACGCAGACTGATGGCTGCATGAGAAATAGGTTGCATGAAGGCCAACGGGGACGTACTAAAACACCACACGCAACCACAGAGCAAGTCAAATGATGAACGTTGTGCAAGATCACCCTGTTGGGAAGTCTTCTAATGTCCCACAGCGGCAACAGACTGACATCAGTTTACATAAACATACACAGAGTGCATTCAGCAAATACCATATAAATGAGTATTTGGCTGGAAATTAGAAGCACTTCAAACATTTGGCAGGTAACCCTATCAGTCCCAAGTGAGATTTCCTCCTTCTTGGAAGAGGTTGGTGGTTTCCACACAGTTTTGTTTCAGTAAATAGGTGGAAAATACTTAGAGCATGGCTAGTTAAGACAGAAAATCATTTTGCAATATATGGATGAACACAGGCTCTTCCACCTCAAGGGAGGTTTCATGACATTTTAAACCACAGACCTTAAAAAATTTATGTTTCCAAAGTAGGCTTCCCTTTCCAGTCTACAGAGAAAGACAGGCACCTGCAAAACATAATTTGCATGACCTGTGCTGGACACTAACTCAATAGCACAGTCACTCCTCAGAAGGTGTCTCTTGCTGTATAACCAAAACAGGAAGATTCTGCATGCTGTCTTGGACATACAATTTTTAGATAGCTAAACTTGAGTGTGATGCTTAACTTTATGTTAGCAATAATATTTTTGTTAACAAAAAAGTTACTGTGTTATTGTTATCATACAAGTCCATCTCTGCTACAAACACCAGTCCCACCAATGCCCTTCTCCAGGTCCCAGGTCTCCAACAGGTCTTCTAACGCAATTGGAAATGGGCAGCTTGTGCCTCCCTCCATATCTGGGTGATTTTGAGTTATTATCACAGGGACAGCAGTAACGTCCAAGGACTTTCTCCTGGAGACCCTTCCTGTAGGAGCGGTCCTTGCTGGGAGAGCGCACACAGGGGGCAAGCCGGAGAATGCAGTGGCCACCCTCTGTGCTGAGGGGGTTGTTTAGCTGGCCCAAAATTCCAAAAGAGGTTTGTGAGTCCAGATCTCCCGCATCCTTCTTTTTTTAATGTTTATGTCATTAACCACAGTACACTTAGCTCTCTTCTTGTTAAACCATGAACATGGGAAAATCCCTGAAGTTACCAGTGCCTTAAAAAAAATAAATAATGCAAGCTCCGAGCCTCTCTGCTTTCTGCTGCGGAAACAATTTAAAACCGAGCTTTGGTTCATACCCAAGCTACTCCTTAAAGAAGCGTAAAGCACTTTAATGTTCAGACATACTCACACACCCAGTATCAACATTTTGCCTCACGGTCTTTCCCAAGTTAGCTGAGAAATACACATCTGCATCTGCTTTACATACTTTTTGCATTCTCATATCCTAGGCCAAAAGTCTTCCACTATCAGGCCACAAATTAATCTAATTATTTGGATATTTACGCCATTTAGACTCAAGTCAGCAGACAGTTAGGTATATGCCTGATATTGTCCCTTCAATGTGACTGCTGAGGGACTATTTAAAGATAAGCACATGCCTAAATGCTGCGCTGAATTAAGCCTCAGTAACAGTATCTTCAGAAGCTGGCTTTAAACAAAGTGGTTTTAGGCAAGTAAAGAATTGCCTTGGAATAGAAAACCATAGGATGGGAAGGTATTTACCAGGTGTCAAAAACACCCTATGAAAGGAATAGATTATTTTTAACAAAAATACTCAACATATGGCCAAGACATCTGGAATAATTATGAGAATGGAACAATAAACAAGAAATATTTTTGTAACTCATTATATGGCGACTTTGACAAGTTTGAGGAGATGTATTTCACCTTTAACATTGCCTTTTAAAGGACTGGTCAATGATAGATCAGAGACTTTCTTCCATAGCACAAACATGAAAGTGTCAGGTTCTGCAAGGGGCAAACATTAGGCCAGCCTTGCCTTGACCCTCCATTTTGCCTGGCCTAAAGAAAAGTGATTTGCAGAAAGGATCTGTGACACACCCCCCCCCCCCCAAAAAAATAGCACAAGGCATGCAATACCGTAAAGAGTTAAAGAAATGAAACAAGAGTGAAAGCGAACTGTAAGAATATCATGTTTCCAATTGTAATGTGGGCATTTATATGCAATACTTAAAAATGTTTAAAGAAGCTAAATTATCCAGCCCCATTATCCTGATGTTCAAATGCCACACGTGACTCCACT
Organism: Phaethon lepturus; assembly: GCF_000687285.1. NCBI lineage: Eukaryota > Metazoa > Chordata > Aves > Phaethontiformes > Phaethontidae > Phaethon > Phaethon lepturus. The sequence goes on from NW_010514624.1 coordinate 56,249, forward strand.
CCGGGGGAATGGCAGAAACGTGATACTCCTTTGGGGACCACCCTGGCACAGCCGCCGGAGGGGACACCCCAGCAGAGCGTTGAGGGATGTGCGTACCAGGAGCAGCTCTGGGACACCGGGGATGGAGTCCTCACTTGTCCTGGAGAAAAACCGCTCAAGAGGGAAATTACGGGGCCCTCTGCAATGCGTTTCCTAAAACACCAGTAGAGTCCCACAAACCACCCCAGTAATGCATAAGGTGGTGGGTCACTGCCTCTTTGTGCCCAAAGACCTGCTATCCCGGCAGGCAGCGGGGCCAGGGACTCCTGCACCACCTCGCTGCGGCTCCAGCCTCCGCCACCCACTCACTGCATGACCCCGCCAGCGCTCATGATACATCGTCCCGTCACCCTCACCGTTTACAGCAAAAAAGCTATTTAGCCGGTGCCTGCAACCCTTCAGCCCGCAATGCCTTGACAGCAGAGGTGAGGGGGGGGAGAAAAAAAAAAGAGAGAGAGAGAGAGAGAGAGAAAGAAAGAACAATGTGCAATCGGCACTGCATTAGAGATGGAAAAAGTACTTAAAGCCTGCAACATTCATCAAGGCTGAATACATAAATGCCACATTTTGAATAAGCCAAGCAAAAGACAATGACAAAGGAAAGGCGCGTTGCTTCAGGAATCTCTATCATTTTCATTTGCTGCTGTCAGGAACCTGTTTTTTGCCTCTCACTCTATCAGCCATTATAGCATTAATGAAGTAACCTCACATAGTTATTGACTGGCTTGTCAGAGTCCCTGCCTGATCCCTTAATAGAAACCATTGGTCTTCAGTTAAAAATGGGGTGAGCTGGGAGGTGCTGTGGGCATGTGCTGAATTTCAAGTGCACTCCTGAGGTTATCAAAAGCCATGAAATGCAAATTATTATATTTTTTAAACACACAGATTTCATGCAACTGAGCATATAAAATTGACTAATACTGTACTTTATGCATTCCTAATAATGTATCCAAATATGCTCTGCATATGATCTTTCCCCAGAAAGTTGTGGGTGGTATTTGAATAAGCAGAAATGGGCCTAGTTTTATTTTGTGAATAAAGTAGTTTCCTGGATGTTGCAAGTCTCCGCTCCTTCTAATATAAGGTAATGTTTATGCACTGTCTGTTCAAACAACATGGGTAATCCTTTGTCTGAATTTCTGTCTCAGATCAAAATCATTTTTCCTTCATCATTTTTTTTCCTCCTTTCGTAAAGCATCCTAAGTCCCAGAACTAGTATATTCTCATTTACTAGAAATTGGGGGTTGGCAGAGGGTCTAGAAATAACTTCTTTTCCCAGAAGGTAATAAGTCCAGGGAGTAATCTAAAACACCGAGTTGTTAATTCCAGTACCACCACGCCATTGCCCGAGATACGGGTACGTTACTGAACCAGCCGTGGTTGACAAGCAATCAGTACCTGCACGATACCTGTGCAGAGCAGGATGCGGACGCATCCTCACACATCTGCTTGTCAAGGACAAGGCATTCGCAAAGAGTTGGCCAGCTTGGTATTTGGTACAGCGCACGAGTGGAGGAAAAGCTACGTCGTGACCTTTTGTAAGCTCCTCCAGGGAAGAGCTGGGGCCCACGGTCTGATGATTTTAGTTATGGCTCTTAATGTAACGCCCAGAAGATGCGTGCTTTGCACGTCTGTGATCAGCTAAATCGTGGCTCGAGCTCCACCGACTCTGCTCGGTACATAATGGTCCCAAACCCCGCAGTCCTGGCCTGTGTGAAACCTCCTTCAGTAAATTCAGTCAGTTTTCTGGAGTCGAGCTTTACTTGCAGGTAAGATTTTAAAACCTTTCATCAACACAGATAGCCCTAGTAAGTATGCCTCTCCCCTGTCTTTCTATTCAGGAGAGTCTCAAAGTTTAAACATTATGCTGATTTTGAAAACAGTAACAAGAAACCTCATTGTCTCCTTCGGTGTAGACAGCAGCGAGAGGAATAGTTGTTCAGCCAGACCTGATTTGAGATTGTTCAGACCTCTTGGGTCTGCAAAACTGGGTTGGCGTTCTCAGAAGAACAGGCTCCCATAATAATTGTGGTCTTCTCTCATTTCTGATTGGGCTAAAAATTCTCTGAGAGCAACTCTCACAGCGCTTCCACATCCCTGGTCTGAAATTAAGCACATTTTTCCTAATGAATACTCTGTTTATTGATTTGGTGACACTTTTTCTGAGTCTGAAATATTATGAAATTCTTTAATTTCCCCCCCCACCAATTAATTATTAGCAGGCTGTTTCCCTCCATAAAAGACATTCCTTACATGAAAATATTTGGTGGGTAGCATGTTAGGAATGTCTGTCTTTTAACCTATTTCCAAAACATTCCCTTAGCCCTGTGTGCAGTGCCAGCAGCGCACTTGCTCATCCCCTCACATGGTCTTGGGAGAGCCACAGAGCACCATAAAGCCTCAGCTGCTCCAAAGCCAGGGGAAGGGGGTTTGCAAGGGTCCTGGAGGGGATCACAGCATCACCCCAGAGTACAAACACCCTCCAACCTGGGACATCCCAACGGTTGCCTTAATGCCCCGCAGTTGGTACCCATTAGCACACATTTCCAAGGCTGTCTTCGCAAGGGAGCAGGACTTGGCTAAAACATTCAAGATTAGCCTGAACCACGCAGCTCTCCCATACACTGGGCTGGGAGATCATCTTCTATGAACAGCATTTATCATGGGCTGAAACCCACAGTTACTCCCCAAAGCTTAGCATCCTGAGCGCTCTTGGATGAGAACTAAATCCCAGTTGTCATCATTGTGCAGGACAAGCTTATTCCAGCTTGAAAATAAACAGGTTTGCTGTTTGTATATGAGGAAAAAACCCGACATAACACCACTTTCTAGTTGATTCAAGGTCTATGAGAGAATAAACGGGACCACAAACCCTGAGGTCTCCCCTAAAACTCAGGAAAATTGTAAGTGGTTGTTTTTCGGTCCAATGTAAAAGTCCAAATAGCCAACAACAAGCATCTTTTAGGTTTGGTCTCAGATCTGTGCTCAAGTGAGCTTGCATGCTAACAATTCAGAAATGGGCAGAGCAGGGGGGTCAGGGAATAACATTTGTTTAGATTCTTGCTTCCCAGAGTGATTTGTCCATCCCTATTTATAAGCCCCGTTATCTTTTGGGATTTTGTTTCTTTTTGTCTTTTTTTCTGTTCTTTTCCTTCAGGATACACTGATGTCATGTTTGCAGCACGAACTCCACAGAAAAACACGCTTGCCTGCAGCTCCTTACTCTGCAGCAGTGGTGCAATGAGTGGCCCTTATATAGAACATCACTGCCAGAAGCTCATCAGTTCTGATCTTCTAATTGAGCTTAATGATCGCTGAAAGGAACCAAACAATCACGAGTGAACTTCGGCTTCCCTGGTAATTAATATTGTTATTACAGAATTGTTAATAATTATTAGACTCCGGCAATCTAGGAAGCATCAAAGATTTTGAGCATCTCTAGGAAGACATACAGCCTGCCTGACTTCTGTTTCATGGTTTACATCTCTGTCCTTATTTTGAACGTACCTCTGACTAATGCCCACCCTGGTATGTGCCCAGAGAAGCCTCCTAATTGCTTGCAAGAAACTCTGCTCATTTCAGACATACATAGATTCAGTCTTGAGACAATCTTTGTTTTGGAGACACGCTCCGTGGTCCTAGGAGAAACGCACACGGCTTTTGTGCGCTGCAGCTGCCACTACGGGCGATACCCAAGCAAGCGCCGCTTGGCGTTGTGATGAATTTTCACACGAGTGGCGCAAAACTGAAATTCTTCTTAAAGGTTGTTAAACAGCAAATTTGCAATTGCATTCGCTGTATGCAAACAGGCCTGTTATTTTGTGTGTTTTGTTGAGTGCAATATGTTTGGCATGCAAAAGCTGTGTCTTCAGGGACTTTTTTTTTAAATAAGTAGTCTGGACTTATTGTAAGAGGCAAAGTAATTAGCATTCATTCAGCCCAGCAGGGCAGCAATTTAAACTTTTACAAGGAGTCAAAGTTCAGGATGCTGCCCTGCCATCAACTTTCTACATACAGGAGGGATACAGACTGGAATATCCAAATGTTTCAAGCTACTCTGGGTTATTTGAAACTCCAATAGACACATTACTATGGGGAAATTGCTTAATCTGCTCCAGGATTTATTGCTATTGTACGCTCAGTATGGAGGTCTTGGAGGGTCAGAAAGGGCTGCGCTCAGTGTAAGTATTTCATACGATATTAAAAAGTTTCTGACCATACCTTTAATCCTCAAAATCATTACATCTTATTTGCATGCAGACACACATATAAAAACACTCCACAAAGTGAATCTGCGTTTACACTCTACTCACAATAATCCCACAGTGCAGGGAAAGGAGGGAGGTGAAGCTCTCTGCTGCTGGTTTCAGTCCAGGAAAAGGCAAGTTTGTTGTCACATAAAGCAAACAAATAGAGAAGTCAGAAAGAAAAAAAAAAAAAAAAAATCCCTACTGCCTTGGATTGATTTAAAAGTAAGTGCATGCTGCCAGAGAAACTGTTTTTTTTTTTTCCATAGGTTAGGCAGTCATTTTTACAAATATATGATGCGAGTACTTATTAGAGCTTGTGGAGAAAAAGAGCACTTCCCCCACACACACACTTTCATCCCCCCCTTCACTCCCCATGGCACAAACCCACTCTGCCAGGCCCCCTGAGGGTCGCTGGCGGGGACAGGAACCCCAGCCCCTGCCCACTGTGGAGACAAAAATCCAGTGCCCCAAGGCTCCCGGGGGGTGGCTCAGGGGGGTTTGGGAGGGGACTGCAGCTGGCCACAGGAGAGAAAAATACTTTGCCCCACTTAGCATAACTATTTGGGGCTTTCAGAGAGAAACCAATAACGAATTATTTTTTTCCTAGTTCCCCCAACCCAGACTGTCGCTTGTAAGAGCAGGTAAAGCTAACCAGAAAGAGGAGATGAGCAGGAAATATATAACAGCATATTCATTTTGTAGACAATTCACACCCAGTGAAAGGAAAACGACTTGAGCAGGAAGGAAACCTGGGTACTCCAGACCTAAATGTAACAAAAAAACCTGGGTGAAAAACGGTCTTGTCTAATTGCCCTCAAAAGTATTGTCATTATTCTGCTGGCTTTACTTTGTGAAAAACGTTGAAAGATTTCATTATGGGTTTTGGTAGCATCTTTGCACCTCAGAGAAATAAATTCAAAAGCAGAAAGCAAAAGCACAAGGAATCGTCACATCAAGATTTTAGGCCTCTTGCAGAAGCAAACAATTTTGTACACTCCCCACCTTTATGGGAGTTTCAAATTAAAAAGAAAACATGAACACCTTGTTTGTAAATAAAGGTATCATCTCTCAGGTCTTGCTAGGTATTATCTGCCAAACAAAACAAACTTCAAGCTCAAACAGTTCAGTCCCTTTCCCGTCTCCAGAAGACCTAGTAAAGGGTACTGCCTCTCAGCGGAGATACTGCGTATAAAACCGGGGAGAAATAACCCTCCGCGCCTTCACAAAGGGAATTTTTTGTCTTCCTGTTTTACATAAGGCAGCACAAGACATTAATTAACTTTTCTGAGTCAGTAATTCAAGCTGCCCTGTGACTGCAGGAGGAGATGGGGATGGCCGAACCGGTGTTTCGCTTCGTTAGTGTACCCCACAACGCTTCCTCCTAAAATGAGACCAACTTCTGTCGTCCCCCCAGCCCCAATGCAAATTTGTACTAGCTTAAGTCATTAGGAGGTCCAAAGAGTTTTTTTCTTTTTATTCTTCATTTTAAGCCTACCAGATTCCTCCCTGTGGGCAAAATACTGCAGGAGGAGTGAGAGGAGAGAATAGGTTTCCTAAATATTAATGGATTAGGCCAAATTAAGCATAGAGAAAAAACAGTAATAAAAATTACTAATCGTATGAGATTTCCAGACTTTTTGCCTCCAAGAGGCTTAAATTGTTCGGATATCTGCCTGACTGCCAATCTCTAACGCTTCAGGAAACCATGAGATCAACAGGATCTTGTCCAGCAAGGTCAACACCAGCAGCCCTGTCAGTGCCCATGGCTGGGGTGCAGGGACCCGTCACCCCACCGTCCCTGCACAGAGTGCTTAATCCCAGAGGCAAGTTTTGTTAAAAATCAAAAACAAAGCTATTTTCTTTGCCTTCATTAAGGCCCATTCCCATCACAAGTTTAGACAAACTCTTACTCCTAAATTTTCTTTTTTCTGCCACAAGTACATTTTCTAATTGAAAAGAGAGGTAACTCGTTTTAGTGTCACAGGCTTTAATTAAGCATAGTTTGTCTAGAATAGCTTCAGGGTTTATTTATTATTTATTAAAGAAAGGTTAGTTATTTATTGGGGGGGAAGACACATCTGTAGTTACAACTTCATGGAATAAATCACACAGCCCATCACTCAACGTGCTTTAGGACATTAGTGGATTACTATCGGGGTCAGGAAAAATATTTCTTTTACTGATAAAATGTTACATAATAAGGATATTTTTGGTAGTTTCAAGTCTTCCTTGAAGGCGCCGTCATTTCTGGCCACTATTCAAGGACTAGACATTGGCTTTGTTTAAGGGGGTAAAATAAACCATGGGTCTTACTTTGCACCTTGCACGCAAGAGCGCTCCAACATCAGCGTGACGAGTACCGTAAATGGCACTGGCTGCACAGAAGTCCCCGCTGCAGACATGTTCCCTTCCATCTGGCAGAGGGGAAGAGCCACCACCAGGATAAATCCTGGTGCAAAGGGACCAGCGCACAGGGAGGCGTCCTCTGGGAAGAGGTAGGATGTGCCACAGACCAGCTCCTGCTGCAGAGAAAAGCTCCTCGCAAGGAGGGGACTATTAAACAGCCGTTCGAGGGCAGGGGCCTATAAAGCCAATGAGGGGCCCATAAAGCCTTGCCAAGTCATATTTTTGCTTTTTTTTTTTAATTAAAAAAGCTTTAACTTTTCCCTCACCACTTCTGGGCTGAATTGGTTTGATCCAGAGAGGTAGTTATGCATAAGAGCAACCACTTTATATTGAATTAGGGGATTTCTCATGCAACACATCTCACCAATTACAAGGCAGGGATGCAATTCTATGATTTATAATACATTATACTGTTAAGTAATATAACATTATAGATACAATTTGTACCTATCTCTCCATGGATTAGAGAGGTGGCACATGAAGAGTGGATCATTAAACAGCAGTGCAAGGCCAGGGGCCAAGCACTTCTGTTTAACAAGCTGCTCCAAGTACCACCTCTCTAATCCATGGAGGGAGAGAATAAATTGTTCCTGTATCTTGTTATAAATCATGTTCTTTGGGTTTTTCTTTTTTTGATTAAAAAAAAAAAAAAAAAATAGTAATTTCTGTTTAGGACCATCTCTTTCCGGGGGCTGACCTAGTCTAAGCTAAGGCACTTCTGTTCCGGAAAGGGTCTGAAGCCAGACTGTGTCATTTACAATCTGGCCGAATTTGAGGGCGGTATGGGGGAGTGAGCTTGCTGCACCGTCCTTCTGGGTGAGGGAAACTACTCTCCTGGCCAGGCCTGGCCATTTGGTGGCTGAAGCACCCCCATCCTCCCAGTTGCAGTGGCATGGCTGGGGCGGGCAAACAGCTCCACGCTGCCGCAGGTGAATGGGCTGTAAATAGCCAGCATGGTCTAAGAGGCAAGAGCTTCAGATACATCCTTGCTTCACCAGGAAGGAGTGTCCTGGAAGCACTCAGGGACCTATGAGCACCCAGTTTGAATGGCACGCACCCGATGCAAACCCCACCAGCAAGTGTCTGGGTGATGCCAATGCCTTCAAGGGTGGTGACACCACACTTGCAGCATTGACGTTCCCCAAGGCTAAATAATCCTGTCACCATTCCCACACAAACATTAAAAAGCGACTGTGGCCAAGTAAGCAGAGGTCTTTGGGAGGACAGAGTTGACACAGTGGTATTTCAACGCAGAGAGTGCAAACCTGCTCCGCTCGATGGCCATCCATAGCAGCTAAAGGTGAGCTCTTTGACCTCTATCTCTTCTGTTTATATTACCTCTCAAGGGTCAATAAATGCAGATAAAAATACCAGGCTCTGCAGACAATACACTGCTTTATAACATTGGCACCAATATTAGGGTTCCATGCCTCAGCTTCCAGGTTTATTAAACTCCATTATAATCCCTTTAATGATGACAACACCTTTCTATAACAGTACAGTTGCTTGGCTCTTGAGGAGGGTAGCACAATGAAGGAGGCTGAAGATATAAGGACATTGTTAGGCTGCCTTATAGACCCTAACTCACCATGTGACAAGTCATTGATTTCTATTGACAATTTCATTGTAATGTCAGAACATAACCTGGATTCATCTTTCATCTGCTTCAAAAGTAAACAATGGCCCTTGCAGTAGAAAAAAGGATAGCACTAAAAAGAATAACCAAAATAATTTTAAAAATCCAGCTTTTCCTCAAAAAAACAGAGAACCAGGACCACTCGGTAGCTGCATAGAGCAGAGCAAACTACTAACAGAGAACGCATTATTTGACAAATTCTATCACTGTTTCCATTTGCAAATTATTCACAAATCTACTGTCATTCATTCAATTCTTTTCAATTTATGAAACTGTATTAGATTAGCACTATTCCACAGAAACTATTTTCAGCCTAAGAAAAATTTCTGAGTGATATTTACAGTGTTTGCTAACAAGACATAATCACCTCAGCCATAATAAGGTGCCTTTGTGGTCCCCTGGCTTAACAAGCAGCTCTTAAATAAGTAGGGTTTGGGGGAGACTATGATCAGACCTTCGATGCTGTCTATGTTTGAAAGAGAAGATAAAAAGGAAAGGCTGTCAGGACTTGGCATTGGCACTACATTACATTTCTATTAATACAGAATGGCAATCAGCTCTAAAATTAATGTGGATCTGTTATCTCTTTGCGCACACAAAGAATTTGTGTCTAACGTGTTCACATGGTGTACGATGCAAATGACGGGGCCAAGCCATTCGTTTTTCTGTTTGATTACCTCTGGACCTCCTCTCTGGTCTGGTTTTGCATGTTTTTCTACAGCAAAGCATGTGCAGTCATGTAGGATAAAGACCTAATTGTCAGCATGGTCCCTCTCTGCTTTTCTAGAGGCTGGACAGAAATACTTCATATGCACGCAAAATGCAAATTGAAATTTGCTAATTTCTAGTTTTCAGCCACATGTTGCTCTTCACCACTTCACTGTTTAAGACATGAGTTAGCACATGGTGCCAGTTAGGAGTTTTACTGGAGTTAAGGCTAAGACATCTCCAAAGTCCTTCTCAAATATCAGACACGCTGGCAGACAGGAACGCTGTCTGAAGTACAGATTTCCACACCATGATGAAAAAGAAAGAGACCCTGGAGCCTTAAAAAAATAAAATAAAATAATAAAATAATGAAAATACACCTCTTCATTTCAGTTTCACGGGATTCGAATGATTTACAAAAATTCCCTAAGCAATTTTCCTGCAGCACAGCTCCCTAATGAGGCTGGGGAACCAGCTCCTCTCTACACTACCACAAATAGCTAGTTGGGGCTGAACAAAAGTTTTCTTGGCTGGTGCAGGTCTGCAACGAGCATAAACACAGTCTTTCAAGCTGGAAATCACACTACTGATGCCAAGCTGCTGGCCATAGCTTACTCATCAGCCAACTACCTTTTCTAGCGATAGACCATCCCATTACATACTCTTGATTTGAGGCATTTCTTTGGGGTATACTAAGGTAGGCTGCTTTTTCAATAAAGGTTACTTGGGATACTGTTTTTTAAGTGATTATATTCAAGCAGCCTCAAACTAAATAAACAGTTAAGGAAAGCATCCAAAATTACCACTTGCCCCATAAAGTTTTGGCATAAATAGGATCTCAAAGTATTTCATTATATTGTCTTAGACAACCAGGAAGAACAAGATACAAATGCTTCATCAGTCTAAAGAAAAAAAAAAGAAAAGAAAAAAAAAAAGAATTGCCATAACAAAAAGGAGGAAACAAACCAAACAAAAAACTCAAAGAGGTGTTTGCTGATACGGAATTTGTATTCCTTTTAAAACATTAGCTTACGTGTTATTCACCTTGTCTTTTCAAGTGATATCGTCTCTGCAGATATGGCCCATCTAGCTACTCACATGCAAAAGACAGAGCGCCATCCTTGCATCTTGTCACATCATCTCACACAGGGAGAAGAAACCTGACAATGCCTGGGACATCTTGGCAAGAAGAAGCAACAAAGAGCAGCCAGGAGGGGAAGCAGGGAAGAGATGCAGGGAAGAGCAGGGAAGAGATGCAGCTTGATAAACTCCCCCTCTCATGCTTCTCCAACCTCCAGGCCCAGCTGGACTCAACGTCCCAACTGCTCTCCCCATTAGGACTGGGGACGTGGGAAGCGCACGGCTGGCAATACACCCGACAGGCTCACAGGGATCTGAGAACACCCTCAGGTTCACAAGCACCCGGAGTTTGCCAAATCATTTCAGCTCATCTCTAATTGTCAGCGATCTCTATTAGCTCAGTAGTGTGGCTTTGACATAAGGATGAACAGAAGGGTTGTTACTGGCTAGTGATAGGAGAAGAGCTTCTGGTCCAAGGAAGAAAAGCATCTTCCATGGCAGAAGGAAAATCTTTTTTTTTTCCTTTCCACATAGGCTATACTATATGCAAGGCTAAACAACAGAAGACAAAGGGACTACACAATGAATGTCCATCAGCTTAAACTTTTCCTGATGTCATATATAAAAAAAAAAAAAAAGGCTTCACTGTAGTGTTTCACAGTTTTAAGCAATAAGAGATCCATTTCATAATCATCTCTAAAAGAAGGACCAAAAAAAAGGTGGGGTGGGAAATAGTACCATGCATGGCTATCGCAATACGGCACAGCTCCATTTGAACCTTCAGCTATGGGAGTTGGCTTGTTTGATGGTAGCAGCTCCTTCGCCAGAGCACTTCCCTCTTGGATGGTGGCCCATCTGACGCACCATGGTGCAACTTAGATTTAGCTTGAGTGGGCATAAGCAATGTAGATGGAGAGAAAAAGGAGAAGGGAAAGAAGAGTCTCGACTAAAGGTTAATACTGCTCCAAGACCACATTTTCTAAGATTACACCAAAATTCTGATCTTTCCAACATTATTTCCATGAACAACAGCCCAAGTTAATAAGATCTAAATATATCGCAAACACATTTTTGGTTTTGCAAACAGTGTTTCACTAATGCATATCCGTGTGGTGATGAATCATTACAATTGCAATGCAATAGCTGCCAATCCTGGAAGGTGTATTGCTCAGTGTACCTGGAATGACTGAGGGGGACTGAAGCCATTATATGAGATTAAAAGTAGTTTCACTATATAGAAATAAGAGAGGAATTAAATCAGGCCTGGAGCTAGGAGTTACTGGAGCTTCTCAAATGGTCCAGGGCCATGGCCACCCCTTCTTAGGCTTAAATTTTTGCCCCAATACAACAACCAGCAAGTGTGTCCCCTAGATCCCAGCAGTGACCCCAGTTGCATGTTAGATTCTGGGATGGGGTCAGGCATTCAGGTGGCAACTGCACCCACTCACAGAGGCGGGTGGCTTTGCTGCTTGAGACGAGTTGTACCACAAACAGGGAAAATAAACCAACCCTAAATTAAAGTGCTTCCAACATAACGCAATTACACTACATAATGTTTACTTATCTTATATACACTCAGAGAGAAGATAAATGTCTAGTAAAAACCACAATCCACTATTAAACAGCTATAAAATACTTTGCTGTCTTCCCATTTCAAAAGCTCCCATAGTATAAATAGTGGTCAAAAGTTCAGTGAACTGTCTTGTAGTCTGGTGCTCCATTCAAACCCTGCTATTTCCAGAGTCTCCTGACACCGTATCTAATTTCCAAAATGAATATGCTTTAATTTTCCTTCTTCATGCATTGTGCTTTTTCCTCATTTAAAACAGCAACAGCCTCTGGCAGTAAAGGACATCACATTTCTGTGCAAGATGAAGCTTTCCCCCCACCACCATATGCGGGAGAATGGCATGGGTCAAGGGAGAAAAAATGTATGCAAAAAACATCACACCCCACTGACCCCAGTATATTTTACATTACAATTTTGCCATTTCCAATATAGGTTCATTTTGCAGTGGACCATATCAGCCATATTTCAGGACTTACACATGCAAAAAAAATTCAGTACCTGGAGCTTTGTCTGCATACAGTATGTCCTAATGCAATATATGGGTTGTCTTATTAATGTGTAGTGTAACTTGAAGGGAATACACATGCATGCAGGGCATACTTATGCATGCCGGAGAGGCAGCACAGGTGTACCTATTGTGGATTTGTATATACGTTCAATTATATCTGCAGATAATACACAAGTGCATTTTTACGTCTTAAAACCCAGACTGCTATATGCACCAGGTGAAACCCCCAAAATCAGGGGGATTTTCAGTGGGGAGGGCGGTTTGCCATATAAGCCTTCCTCCTCTGAGCCATTAAAGTCCCTGTAATGGGGCGCCTGACACAAGTTCAGACATTTAAGCTGAGGTTGCCATACTTTCAGAGGGCAACAAGAGTAGCTTTATCCCCTGGCATACATTAAAAGGCCTCTTTCCACCTCTTGGCACAGGCAGAGATAATTCAGAGCCTGATTTGAAAAGCACAGAAGATTCTGGTAGCTTCTCAGTGCTTTGCAGACATCCTTTACCCCTAAGTGTTTTAATGAAGCTCAGCTGTGCCCACAAGCTCACAAATTAATTTAGCTGGGACACCTGAAGTTAGTGGTAAACCTGCCGGGTTGGTTTGAAACTGTGGCAGTGGAGGACAAGATGCACTTTTGTTCTCCCAACCCGCCTCCAAGACCAGATGCACCAGGAAAAGGATCAAGTGGAAACTTGTGGCAATCCCTGTTTTAACCAGGGGTAAAAACCACATACTCAGTAGGAGAACTGCCTGACTAAAGACCATCACAATTTTGACTTCATGCACTGCAAAGACCATAATTCTCACAGAATCGGCACATGACAAACAAAATCATTATCCACTGTTTTGACAAAAAAAATCAAAGGAGTCTGACTTTCTTAAGAAGTACCAATTCCCATAAAATCTTGCTGGTATCTACAGATGATCAGCTAGGTGAAGACTCACAAGAAAGGCAATAACAGACATATGGGTGTCTAAAGTTTAAACATGCTGACAAAGCAGAATCATATAAGGGGGGGTATATATAGGTGGGTAGAGGAATTAAAAATTAAAAAAATGTGTGTTTCTCACCACACAAAGACAGAATCATCATCTTTTACCTCAAGCAACTACTCCACCTTGCAGCTGCAATGGAAAGGAACAACTTCAGGTCCTACAACCATGCAGCTTTCCATCAAACTACTCATCATTTCAAAAAAACTTGAAGCACTCTCACACTACAAAGCTTTAAGACTTTAGGAACAACAGAAAGACTTACCTGAAGTTCAGGGTAGCCTGAGACAAGAGGACCCATATAGCAGGATGGAGGTGTTCAGAGAAAAGGTAAAGCTGCACGCACCAGGAGCAAACAGAAGCTCAGACCATGGTGGAAACAGTTTCACAGGTGCTTGAGATACGCTAATTGACTCCCGTTAGCTCATTGGTTCCAATGGCTCTACATCCATACCCTGCCAGCTCGGCTGCCCACACCCTGACTCAGCACACCCTAAATCCTGGTGTGGATCTGCTTCTGGGATAGATAAAGTAGTTTTGGATTAACTCAAAGTCTTGGCCAGTGGAATTAGAGTGGGGACTGGCCCAGGTGCTATTGGGAAAAGGGTGTTCCTTTAACAGGGAGCCTTGAGACCTTGGGGATGGAGAGTGTGGACAGTCTGCTGAAAATGAACCTAAATGCAATAACAAGAGCAGCACTTGCTTGTTATTTTAACTAGAAAGGATAAAACATGCAATATTTTCTTCAGCTGTTAGCTCTCTTAAATGTCATGGACAAGCATCCTGTTGCCTGGGAAGTTGTGGACTTGGGGCTCAACAAGTTTGCTTGCTTATTGTCAGCATTTACCTGAACTGGTTTTTAATAAAAGTCTTTGAAGAAAGATAAATCTCCTGCCTGAGATGAGGCATTGGGAACCTGAGTGGAGGCCCCTGAGAGTTGCTGAGCTACTTTTAGTGGCAGTCAGTTGCATTCCGGATATATCCTGTTCCTTCATAATTGCAAATCCCCTCTGTGCAGGACGTGCTTTTCTGTAAGCAGTTATTGGATGGGAACCTGATGGTGGTGTTTACCTCTATGGTCTCAAAAATTTCAGTATCTCTGGCAAATATTGCTGTGTTTCAAGTGGCTGATTTGAGCAAACTATCACAGAATCATTAAGGCTGGAAAAAACCTTTAAGATCAAGTCCAACCATCAACCCAACACCACCATGCCCACTAAACCGTGTCCTGAAGTCCCACAGCTACACCTTTTTTGAACAGATGTGGTTGATGGCAGAACTTGGTCCCTTCTATATTCAACTAGGGCTTTGAACTTATTAAAATGAACCTTGATTTCATTAAAAAAAACAAAACAAAACATAAAAAAACCCCAATGTTCCCTTTGGCTTCAGAGCACCAGTTCTATCAAGGTACCGACTATTGAAAGTTCAACTGCTAATGGCAAGCTATTTTGAAAAGGGAAAAGTCTGGAGGCAAATTATGAGGGAAAGAATAGATATGAATCATTTTCAAAGTCATTCTGTCTCAGGCATTATTTTGCTTTTCTTTCATTATTCATGATGAGTCTTTTGCTTCAAGACCGAGTGAATTCATAGGGCCTGACCCATCCAAACACAACTATGACTGTCTGAACAATGCAGCCCAGCTGAGTCTATAGGTATAGCTAGAGAGTCCAAAAGGAAAGAAAAGAAGAAAAAAGAACATTTTAAACAGTGGATCTAAACATATGCATAAAAGTATAATTGTCCTTCTGATCAGTTCATTTCCCAGTACTCGGTCCCTTGTGTTCACATCCCATACACCCTGAGTGGGGGGGATCCGTGGTATGGGAGTCCCAACAAGCAACTTATTTCTTTTGCTGTTTCTCTAACCCTGCCTCTCTGGCCGCTAAAGCCAGCTTGGTGGTGTCAAGCTTCTTGGGCCCTGAGCTATCAAGGGAAGGCCTCTTCACTTTCCTTTTTTAGCTTAATTCCAGAGCTAATGGAAACTCAACAGGTTTCACTCATAACCTGGGTAACCTGCATGGCCTTTTGCTGCTGCAGGGCATGAGTGGACACCATGAAGAAGTGAACCCAGAGTCATTTGCAGTGCTCTGCTAAGAAACTGAAGAGCTTGGAAGAAAAATGTCAATCCAGGAGAGGTTTTTTTTCCCAAAAACTCCCTCGGGAGATATTTTCCCTGTTTTGGGTGTAGAGAGCACCAGGACAGGTAGATTCATGCATTAGGACATGGATGGACACCGTGTCTGTGGCAACTTGCTCTTGCCAGAGGATGAGGGAGATTGGAAAGAAGCTTTCAGAGCAGAAACAATGACAATTCATGGACCCATTTTCTCCTCCTCTGGTAATTCTCAGCATCCCCAAGTAGCCCCATCTTTGTATGCTGACAAAGAAAAATGGCAACTCAGAGTTCCCTTTGCTCGGGGTGGGGGGAACAATAACATTACTTTGGTGTATTTATACTTGTAACCACGTTCCCTGGAAGACAGGAGTTTGCAAGGGAATATCTTTGGCAACCTTGAAGGTAACTGGTGTACTTTGCCCACTCTGAAATAAACTCAGCGACATGTACCCTCACTCAGACTCAGCAGATGCATGTATCTGCAGAACAAGCTGTTAATAATTAATATAATTGTATAAACCCCTAGGTTTATAAATACACAGACAGATCCTCACATTTTGCCTGTTCCTCTGTAACAAATACCCAAACTGAAACAAATTTAACAAGATACATTATACAAATATGCAGACAGAAGTTGTATCAAAATTTTAACTATCTTCAGCAAGAAAGCACTTCTATTTCCAGTAACGCTGCCAGCATATACTGTAGCTAGGCAGCCGCATTTATTTTCAATTATCATTTTTGCCTTTTTATACAGCATAATGAAATGCCTGGTAAATTATACATTTTTGTAAAACACAAACTTGTCTCTTTATTTGCAGCTCAAGTCTTGCAGTATCGTTTTGTCTGCATTAGTTCTAGCACTTTATGAGAAGCCAATTACTTTTCTTAGCTGTAATATGCAGAGTGTGATATCTTACTCGCCAGTCCTCACTGAGACACAGCCTCATGCAAAGTGACCATGTCTAAGGCTCAGATCTTTGGAGAAAAGTGTGAAGAGTCCCAACACCCTGTTTGCCATAACATCACCCATAGTCATTTGTCTCTCTTCAATACCTTTTATTTTCAACCCACTTGCTGCTAAACAAAAGCAGATTTGGGGGAAGGGGGGGGGATGTGTGTAGCTGTTCCCCTGAGTCTCCCTTTAGAAAGATGCTCTCATGGCAGATGGATCTCAATATGCTGTCTCCCAAATCTTAAGCAACTCTGAAAATACAAAGTTCACTTATACCAATGGGCCATATGTATCTACACCTCTCGATTCCCTGTCCCTTTAACTGGCACTTTGAACTAGTGAACACCTCTTTAATCTTGCCCCATTATCATCCTAATAGTACCTCCTGATATTCATAAATGTCTAGCAAGACTTTCAGCTATTTGGTATGAAGAAGAAATATCCAGCTAAATTGAGAAGATTACCACATCACCACATAAATCAGTGACAGGCTGCGTGTTATTACAGTTGATTTTTGTTGACAGTTGGCTGTAGGCAGTTGTGTTTCAAATGCCTTTTTTCACTGGGAAATTAAACAAAATTCCATGCAAAATGCAGCCCTCCAGTTCAAAAACTCTAAATCCAAAATTAGCATTTCATACTTTAAAAGGTAGCACAGCACAATTTTCCACTGAAAGGTCTGTACAGTTGTCACAAATGGGTGCTTCACACATGACACTAATGCTACTGATGCCTTTTAAGAAAGCCACCTTTCTCTGATATTATTTTCTTCTCCTAATAATCTGCATACACTACAGTTCATCCCTATGGAAAAGAAAGAGAGCTCACTTACTTATCTCTTATATGGAAGCATTATGCTTTCAGCAATTCAGACAGATAGGCTGGACGGGAGGGGGGTGGGTTGCCGAATCCTCCTTGATAAGAGGGAACGAATTGTGGCCAGCGAAAGGTTAATCTTCCCTCTCCGAGTCTCTCCTTCCATCTCAGCATAACCTGGAGAGCAAAGAAAATGTGAGACTTATGAAGTGAAAAGACACTGGCACAAAACACTGTTCCTACTGGATCGTGGTAGCACTTTATACACAATGGCCATGCATGACCTAATTAACAAAAAGCCATTGCTAAAAGTCAGGAAAGCAGCCTGGGTGATACCAGAGAGGACCAGAACTTGCAAAGGAGTTTCTGCTTCCAGCAGCTGCTGATCTGCCATTTTTGGCTCATATATTGCTTGCTGTTAAGCCAATTTTTTAGGGACTCTGGTGTCAGCAAGTTGCCCAAGCAGCAGTAGTTGAGATGGAGCCCCTTCCCCATCTCAAAACAGGTCCCTGACATCAGCTTCGTCTTGGGTGCTAGCTTGGAGAACACCACCACCACAAGAAGTTTACAATTTTGGCTATACTTAACGCAGTGTATTGTGGCAAAGAACTGCGATGCTTACTCCTGGGCACAGGGACAGACATATAGTACAGTTTGTCAGCCAGAAGACGTTACTTGAGTCTTCATGCAAAAACTTTGCTGGCAGCTAACTGGCTTCTGGCCATGGAGAGTCCAACATCCTCTGGTCAGAACTACTGGGCTGAAAACGAAATCACCAGCCAATTGCATCTGGTTCATTTTTGCCCTGTGTTCAAGGGCAGAGGCTTAAGGCCATGGGGACGATGGCCTATGTGGAAGATTGCCCTTTCTCCCAGCCCTGTCCTCAAGAGGGTAACTAATGATGGAGAGTCCACCTGGTGATTTTTGAGCTGGGTAATCCCACTGCTTGTAACTGAGAGGAAAATACATTCTTAGTAGCCAGTACTGATAAAATTAAGTATTTCAGTCAATATTGAAATGGCTTCATCTGACTTCATCATCAGGCATTTTAAACAGCCACCACTCTCATTTGTTCATGGCTGGGTCAAGGTTTAGTCTATACAGTATGTGCCAAACCCTTCCCTGGTGTAACTCTGCTGACAGAACCAGACAAGATGTCCATGAGAGCCTGGCCCCAGTCATCCATGATGGGGCAAGTTATGTTACCCATACAAAAAAGCTCTTGACAGTCTACTAATGGTTAGATTTGCACCTAATTACAAGCAAAGACTAAATTAATTGAGTCAAATAATCAAAGTGAGGTACTAGTTGCTTAACAGTTGCCCTGCTGAGGACAAAGGACCTGGCAAAGAAGGGTGGAAAATGGCAGCACTACAGAAAACGGTGAATATGATGGAGCAATCCCATGTTGTCTGTTGGAGAGGTTGGAAACAGGTCTAAGCTTTGCTGTTGAGTGAGATGCAGCCTAAATGGAGCGATGGAATGATTTAAGGTAGCACTTGTTCAACACTGGAAATATTTATACTGAAGATCTGTACGGATATCAATACGTTCTCTTCTAACTTTATGTGCACACTTAATATCTTAGTATCTGATTTCTAGTAAGCATTTCTTGCAAATTTTCAAAACACACAAGAGGTGACCTCCCATTTCTGCTTGGGACCAGCTCCTTGGGAAAACCAGGCAGTGAGACACAGACCAAACTGGCAGCATGAAGAAGGACGGTCCACAGGGAAAATACAATTTCCCAGCAAAACATGCCCAAAACAAATGCGAAGCAGCAAATGCAAAAACAGGTTTTATATACAAAGCTGCCCATTCTGATAAGGATGGGAAACCAAAGTGCATGATCACTGGGGAGAAGGGGCTGAGCTGAATGAGACATCATTTCTAAGAATAACGCTTGAAACACTGCATAGACTGCAACTGCAGACAGAAGGTGACTCAGTTTGTGTACACAGACAGGTATTTTCTGCCATGTTTAAAGCCCGAGAAGTGTGGCATCTACCTGTGCCTTCAGAGACAGAACAGGTTGCTTGCTCCATGGTACAGGGGAGTCCACCTCCAGGTGGGCTTGCTCATGCAAGGAGGACACAGAAAGGCTGATCAAGAGGAGGAAGATTTGGGGGCACATGTACACCCTCATCCTAACTAGAGGAAGGTATCATGGGTGCCAGAGGCTGGCGAAGGAGACACGAGGGCTTGACTTGAGGAGGAGCCCAGCGGTGAAGTCCAGCTGCAGCAAAGCTGATGTTGTACCAAGACATCCCATTGTATCAAATGGCCTTGCAAAAAAAGTCAGCAAACTTGCACAAACACGTCAACAGCTGAAATGATCTTTAAACAGAGAAGATGAGGCAATCTGGGGTGGCGGCGGTGAGAGCAGGTGAAGAAAGGGAAGTCCAGGAAGCCCAGCCAGCAGTCGTGGCAGAGCAGGTTGCTCCAAATAACCTGCACAGCTTTAGAAATGGAAAGTCTTCAGCTATTACCTGACATGCAATTCTTTAAAACTGTTGTTTCTCCAAAACTTTTGATTTTGGTACACTACATTACATTGTCTAAAGGGGAGAGTCACTGCGTTTGTTGTTCCAGCGAATGTAAAGGGTATAAACAGCCCTTCTGCTCATCTGGTGTCATTTTCTGCACAGCCCAGGTGATTACATCTCAACAGTAATTTTTGTACTGAACCCAGTAAGATGCAATGAAATCACAGTGCTTATTTCACAGAGACATCTGGCTTTGACTGAAAGATCACACTCACCTTTGCATCCTAAGCCTGGGGATGTCATAAGAACAAGTCAATTATCCCACAAATGAGGGAAATATTTTACAAATTTTAGCTGAACTAAGTCAAGAAGATAAATAAATCTGTAAACCATCAAATGGTGCGTCTGTTTATAATTAGCATCATGCAAGAAATATAATGTTAGTTGAGCAACATAATTCTTTTTGTGTTTTGGGATTTCCTACTTTGCATCTTTTTGCCTACAGATCTAGATCTCCAGAGCAGATAATTTTTTTTTTCCTGATGCCACATCTAAATGCTTCTTGACAGGAAATTTTTCCTTTCAAACTATTGTTCATGTGGCTGTACTTAGCAAGTGCAGTTCAAATACTGTTCTTCACTTTGTTCTTACAAGTTGTGAGTAATGCCCAGAATCGTTCAGGTGGTGAGAGCTGCACTCATGACAGGAGTCTTGAAATAATGTCAGCTGGCCATCGCTCTCAAGGCTCGAGTACTGCAGTCTTTCCTGATTCCAGGCTCATCGGTATTAGCAGCTGAAGTTGGATTTAAGTGCTGGCCAAATAACAGAGGTATGCAGGCTTAATGCACTGTCTTGAGTTGAGGTGCCCAGAAAACTCTTCAGGAAAAAATAAATTTATAAAATATCCTAAGGAATATGAGAATCAGACCTGAAATTTAGTATTTTCCAACTGCTCTCACCCTTCCTCCTGGGACTGCTGTTGATCTTTGATCACTTCCCTCATTTACAAATGCTGTCATCTTGCCATTCTCCTCCTACTCCATATCATTAATACAAATCTGGAAACAATGGCTTCCTCACTGCTAAAACATTGCAACATCTCACTATTTGTTTCCTCTTCTAAAACAGATCATTCATTATAACCCATATCCCCCTAAGAATTTTATCACTTGAAACCTGTTTGCAGTGAATCTAAAGTAGCTGGAAAATCATCTTCTCAGAAATTCCTGCGTATGCTGGAGCTGACTTCTCCTGGAAGCCCAATAAAGTGCTGAGTCCCTCTGCAGGCAATATCCATTTTTCTTCTTTCTGATACAGTCTCTGCAACTGTTCATGATCCATTTTTTTGCCGCTGAAATTCACTGCTCAGCTATGTTAGCTCCTGTACCCACTTTGTCCCAGAGAGATGCAATAATTGCCTCCTTCCTTCATTGTTCCCACCACCGCCATGCTTATCACAGGGGTCAGCTTTTCTTTCTCTCTCCTAGAACGGCCACTGCTCCCTGGCTCCTGCCCTGTTACAGTTTTCAGGGTGTTTGTGCACCTCATTTGAATATTTCCTCCAAAAAGGACACCTCTACCTCTCATCATTTGAATGTAGTATTTTACTTTCTTTTCCAGGGTCCCCAGCAGCAGAGGTTTGGGCAAACATTGGCCTGTATCATGGAGTATCATCAAAATACCTGCAGTTTGAGAGCGGCATGAGCAGAGGTTTTCCCAAAAGAACTGGGCAGCTATTAAGAGTTGTGGGTCTTTTGGTAATAAACTAAATAGATGTAACACATTAACTTCTTTTTACTTCAGAAAGGTTATGCAACCTAGCAGTGTCAAAATATACTAAAGGTGAGACTTGGGACCCAAATTACCTAACTGCTGCTGGAAAAGAAAGAAATGCTGAATATAAAGTGAAATACTGCAGAAAATATCCTACGGCTGCTAATAGTGAAGGTAGCTATGGATATGCAATATTTACGGTCGGGGAAGCTCAGACCAGGTCTTCCCTTTGAACTATTCACAGTCAGGAATAAACCCCAATGTCAGTAGGTGCACAGGTGAAAATTCAAAGTGCATGAAAGGGCAACCACCCTTATCTCTTTTACAAGTCACCAAACTATCTAAATACCTTTGGAGACACTTTAAAAAAAGACACAGATGATCAAACTCTGGGCTAACCCACAGAACAGAGGAGGACTTTTCCTTGGGACATACCATATTTTGAAATAACAGCAAGTTCTGGACAACTAAGGTGCAGATAATAAGGTCTGGAAAGCGCAGGCAGAACCGGGCTTACTAAAATCAGCCTTGAAGTGTTGCTCACAAATTGTCACCAAAGGACTATGAGAGGAGTGCAGACAGGGCAACTTTTGCAGAGACACTAATGACACTCTTACTTCCAGGGGCTTTCAGCGGATATTATGTACCCGTTTCCCTATTTGAAAACATGCCTCTTCATGTAAAACAAGAGATCTTCACATTTTTAAATAACATATCCACTCATGTAAAATATCTCCATTGCTTAGGTGAACTAGCCATAGAACAGGGGTGATGCTGTCTAGAAACACAGGCATTTTCTGGAAATACAGGTGTTTCCAGCTTTTCGACCCATGTGACTGCAATGCAGTTGAACTTCCTAATCAATTATAATTAATTATAATATTAACAACAACATTGACCGTTCATACATACATAAAAAAGCAATTCTTTGCTGTTGCTTAAAGCTAGTGGGAAGCCCACCCAGGCTGGGCAGCCACACAGTCAGCGCACCAGGACAAAGCAGTATGGCTTCATCCTGAGGCCACCAATCCAGGAGGATAGGTAGAGTCTAGTCCCATGTCTGCCATCAGCCAGACCAGCAACCTTGAGTCACTTTGCTTTTTTTTTTTTTTGTTTTAGCCCTCCCACCGTCATCTACTTACATCTGAATCTCTGTGAGACAGCAAATGTTTTTCTTCAATGGGGTGTGCACAGTTCCTGCCACAGTGGGACTTGTGTTTTGGCTAGGATTTTGAGGTACTGTGGTAAGAAATCAAGCAGACACAGCTGGCAGGTGAGAAGCACCACCTCTTGACCTCAGCAGAAATCATCTGATTCTGTAGGTGGCTCATTTTAATCCAACAGAGCAAAATACGCTTGGGTGTCATCCAAGTTTGAGCATCCCTTGCTATCTCCATTTCTTAAGATGAGTGAAGAGGCAGCCTGGGCTACCACGGTGGGGAATTCAGGTTTTGCAAATGACTTTATTTCTTTGTCCAAGAGAGCAAGTTGGGGGCCATCTTTTCACGAAAGGTTCGTAAGCACACCAGCTGCCTCTCACTTCTCATTTTGCTTTTAAAAAACAAACTGTAGACCACGCAATGCTGCACGCGCAGAGTCTCCTGAGCCCAGTGGGACTTCAACCACTACCATTTGAGTAGCAGACAGACGCCAAAAAAAAATCTGAAGAGCTATCGGGACGTGTGGTGGCCACTCTGCATCTGACACCTGCAACACAGGGCCTGGTGGAAAGCCCCGAGGCCAGCTCAAAAGCATAGCCAGCAGGCCCGGCAGCAGGGCCGCTGCCCTGGCCTGTCCC
>NW_010514624.1:79417-93561 GCF_000687285.1 Phaethon lepturus
TGTCCCTGCTCATCTTCAGCATGTTCAAGGCCAGCTCTCAGGGACAAAACACTCCGAGCATAAACATCTCCTTGCATAGATCCCATAGGGCGACTTGTACCGGCGCAGCATGAACTGCCCCACAACCGGGCGCAGCAGGGATGCAACAGGGGATGCAGCTCATTGCTTCTTGCAGCCACCACGTGCCAGGGCGAGAGCACGACTCAATGAGCTGCTGCCTGTGCCTGGGGCCAGCTGAGCCCCAGCCTGGCCAGGATGCTCCCGTGCAACTGCTTCCTCCCCTGCCTCATACCACCCACGTTTGGGGGCTCCACTGCTGCACTTAGCACGTTTGCAAGATCCCATCATGGCTAAACTAGAATTTTACACTTCACATGAGTGGACATGAGGAAGCCCCATTTTTCCCCCATGTACTTATTACTTTATACCTGTTTCTACCTCTGAAACATGTTGGTATTTCTTAATGCAGCCGTCCCTGCGGATGTGAGCAGGGTGTGTGTTCAACTTCTCATCTGAAGTATTTGCATGAGCGTCTGATTTCCTCTCTGCCCCACTGGGGAGAGGAGTATCTTTCTCTCACTTCTCTATTTTGTCATGATCTATAGAAGTAAGTTCAAAAGGGCAGGAATGAGGGTCTGACATCCTGATGTTTTGACTCACCCTTGTGAAAAGTTATGGGTGTCAGTACAGCTACAGCTGCTCACTTCCCCCCCCAGCCTTTTTCGTTTCTGTTCCTTTGCCACACTTGACTATAAACAATAATGAGCTTTCACATTCCCTTGCTGTCTACTCTATGTCTCACAGTCACAGGAAAACATATACACGCCCATACACACACACATGCAATTTATCAGTTAACTTCTGGAAAAAACCCTGATATATCTACTCTGTGTAGGTTGTGGTCTTCAGCCTTATCGGCTTTTAAAAGTCTGGCGATGATAGATACTGTAATAGCTTCTACCAGATTAACATAAAAACTTTGGTGCTGAAGAGCTTTTTCTTCCTCTTTTTGTGCCAAAGACCGTGGTTTGCACTCTACATTTGCTAGCCCAATAAAAGTTGCATTATGCACACCTTAAATTCCCCATTCTCCAGCACAGAGCAATCCATCTCTGTGCATCACGTTCCCAGCCTTCACGTCTGAGTACCTATAAAAAGGTTGCTAAGGAAAATGTTGTGAATGCTGCTCTCCATTCTCGCTTACTAAAACTTTGTTGAATTTGCCTAGTTTTACACCTATTATATAGCTCAAAAACCATTTTCCTCTCCCCTGCAGGGTTGTGGGAAGCAGCAAAAGCAGCGGAGAAGGAAAATCTTGAGATCAGCTCACTATTTTCTCCCTTTAAACTGCTGAACTGAAGTATTAAGGTCTCAAACTTTTATTTTTCTCTGTTTATTGGGGTTTTTTTTATCACTGACTATGGCAAGTCAAAACGGCTCATCTGTATCAGCAGCTTTAGCCACACTGATAATGTAGATTTCCAGGCAAGATACTCGTAGTGAGCCTTCGGTACAGTTTTCTTCTAACACCAAGAGTACACAAAATTTTAATCTAACAATTGACTTCATTCTCTCCTTTGAGTTTCCCCCAAATGGCAGCAGAAAAAATAAAGAGAAAAGAAAAAAGAAACACAATTTTTATTGCATGGAAAAAGCCTGAGGGGAATGAACTAAATTCAGCACTAACTTGCAAAGGCAGATTTTAAAGTTGCAAAATCAGAACATAATTTGGCCCAATATTTTGTTTCAGTGTTTGGCTCAGTGGAGAAACCAAGACATGTTTTTTCCTGCCTGGGAATTATTGTTAAAATGAAAAATGAGTTTTCACAGACAGAAAAGTATCTTTGCTGCAAGCAGGCATGAACAATGCTATATCTCGGTCATGCGTAAAACCCAAGAAGTGGCCAAAAAAGCGCTTTTCTGAGAAAGCTGGCGATCCCCGTTTTGGAAACTTGCGCGATACCCCATGCCAGTTTGCTTTACCAGCACCGTCTGTGGAAATTGCCCTCCTTGAAACAACATCTACCTAATTTGTAGTCGTTAATAACTAACAGCATATAATTTTAAATCCCAGCAACACTTTTCTAGCTCCTGCTTTTAATTAAATCTGACTCGTAACGATGCGGGAAGTGGCGATTTGATAGGTGTGATGCTGGAGCTGCAGCCCATGATGAGCGGGGCCGGCAGTGGAGGCGTTATCCCGTGTGTGCTGGCACGGGCACGCTTGGCAGGACCCCCATCCTCTTTTCCTAAGTACGCATATTAATTCAGAGTCCTGCCAGTCAGGGCTTGTTACTATGGTAGTGATGGGCCTAAATTAATCAAGAGCTGCTCACCATTCTCTGCGAGCATGGGTGAAGAAGCCTGTGGTCAGAATCTGGCTGCAGAGCTGCTCTGGACCAAGTGAGCAGGAAAGGCATGTGATAGGAAATCAATTATGTATTAAAAATGCATGTTAATTAAAGAGATTTAAAAAATTATAGCTTTTTCTTGTGCCATAACAGGAATGCAAGTGGCAGGAGGGCTGGTCACAGGTGGAGCGGGCAGATACAAGCTCCTCGCTGCCTGGCATGGCCATTACTTCTGCCTTTGCAACCTCTATACATCCTTCAACAAGGCTGGGAAATAAAAAGTCCTGTATGTTACAACTCATCCTGAATGTATTGTGTAACCGCAGCTTGGACATCATTCAGGCATTAAAGCAGAAATTTTCATAGGCCTAAAGGAGATTTGTGCACCTTACTACTGTTTGAGCCTCTGCATAGGAAAACCCAGAGCACTTTTGACCAAAAGTCCATGGCCATCAAACCTCCATCTCACAGGAGGCAGCTGAGTTTTGGCGTGCAGAGTCTCGAGGCAATTCTCTATCTGCTTCTGAATTTGTTTTGCAATTGCAGTATGTCTCTCTCCATGTGCCATTAAGAGCTCAATTCTTTTATTCGCTCCCCCCCGCCTTTTTAAAACATCATGTTTATGCAAGTGGACAGGAGGCTCTCATATCTGGGTCACACGTTTGCTGGAGGTCATTGAAAGGCTACAAAATAGAGCATGCCTAATTCCGCTATTTCAAAAGTTTTCTCACATGTACTCAAGACAATTATGCTTATTAAATGAGTTCATTAAATTTCAGAAATCCTTTGAAATTCTGACATATCAAAAAATACGCTGAACTCCTTCCATTTCTTCTTACACCTCCTACAAATGCTCTAATCACAGAAGGTGCTGGGGACCAGAGCTTGCCTGCCTGTGACATGGCCAACATATTAAGTGTGTCCTGTCTTCATTGCAAGCCAAATAAACTAAGTAAATAAAACAGAGCACCAAGGTCCATCAAGTGACCTTTTGCAGCATCACTGTCACCGGCCCAAGACCGCTCTACTGAAAATAATTTAGAGATATGGCGTAAATGTCATTGTTGCTCTCCAAGAGCTGTGGGGTTTGCAACAGGGTGGGACATGAGAGGCATTTCCAGGACTGAGAATTGGCTTGGTGCTGAGCTGTGAATTTCAGGGATGCAGGAGGAAACAAAGGTGGGCTCCATGTGTCCTTGTCAACTCCTCTGTGCTGCTCTGGGGGCTGCTGCTTAGGACATCCTCATTTCTGCCCTCCTGAAGGAGCACAGGGGCTGTAGAAGGACATTTCTTAAGCTGAGCCGCACATGGAGAAAGAGGGCACAACTGAGCCATGGAGCACAGGTGGAACCAGCCTTTTGGGAAATAGCTTTTCCCAGAAAGACATGTCCTGGTATTCAAAAGGTGCTGAGCATCAGTAACCGCTTCTTGAGTACATAGTACTGCGGGTGCCCAGTCATTGCAACTACACTCCATGAATGCTCAGGTGCCTCACACTAACCACGTATGAATACTTTCTTGTAAGTAGTACTACAATACATGCAAATAAAAGTTAATAGTTTATTGTTGCAATATTAATAATACACAATGGTCAGGCCATGGGACTGGTTTGGCATCAAAAATTTCTGTGAACCTACCAAAAAAACCCCAAAACTCTAAAATACTGCATAAGGGTAGCATTCTTCTGAGCGACACTGTTATTTCTGGGGACCTCTGTATATCCATTGTAGCAGTTTGGAAATTAAAGATGATAGCTCATTAAGAAGTGTTTCTTTTCGGTGGGTAAGAGGGTATTTATCATAGTTGGCCCACACCAACAATCAGCTTTGGACAGAAGCCACCTTTACTAATGAATGGGAGGGAACAGTTTTTAATCTCTCTGAGATCTCTTATCAATTGATTTTGGATGATGTATGGTAGGTTTTATTCCGGAAGAATTACGATACTCCTCAAGTGCCAGCAGAGACCCAATATTTTTTTTGTATGGCTTTGTCTCCTGACACTATGTCATTTTGTCTTGACACTGTAGCGGTCTCCCTGCAGACTCTGCTATTGTCTCACATTATCCTTGTCTCCCTGGACTTGCATTGCCCTGCCTTCCCTGTGATCACAGTAACTCAGATTCAAACAAACAGGGGGGGGATAAACCAGCTGATACCTTTGATTAATTTTAGCCACAAAATATTAAACAAGACGGTTTGCAATTCTGCACTTGCTGATATTATGAGAATTAACTCACCTACATTGATTATGTTTATTCTGCGCTCACCCCAGCATCACGTAAAGCCCTCGAACGCTACCTGTGTGCGACGGCAGCCAGAAAGCATTATACCAGCATTGAAGAGAGCAAGCCTTTGATCAGATTCTCAGGAAATACTTCCTCAGTCTTCCTGAAGTGTAACTTTAGACCAGGCTCTACCAAGGCCACTTCACTCTTTTGTGCATCCCCTTGAGCTCACTGGTGAATGAGCTGAAGTCTGCTCTGTTTCCTTTACTAGGTGGCATGTGTCAAGGATCCCTATGATCACTTTTATTACTTGCTTTTATCTAAAGAACTCCTTGCAGGAGCCCAGGGTGTCAGTGGTCACGGAAAGAGCATAGCTGGAATATAACAGTATTTTATACCCTCTTTGCCAGACAATTAACTGAGGCCTATTAACTCGAGGCTCTGTCTTGAGTCTCAGGCCTGGATCCTGAGCAATAGCAAAGAGGTGTCCGTTCTCCCTTGGGAAAGGGGAAAGACTAGTCTCCTAGCAGGACTCACCCATGTGCTGGAGAAAGGCAGGAGAAAAGTTGAATAAAGCACTACACTGTGTCTACCACTCTTTTGAGACTCACTCTCGATGGAAAGCTGCTGAAATCTGGTGGCTCTGCCCCACTGTTGTGCCATGTATTTAAAAAGACAGCAGTGGATATTTAAGGGGTCTGAATGGGTGGAAGCTCTCAGTAGCAGGTCTCCTAAATCCCGTCAAATTGCTCACATAGCTCCAACAAGGGTTCAGTCTGGCTCCTTCATACATTAAGAGAAATTTTGTGATTGGTGCCGTTGGACAAATCCTTAGTTCGTGAACCTGCTTTACCAACTTTCACAGGATAAACCACTGAGGATTTGGTCCCAGGTGAAAGCAGAGAACAAGGGGAAAGCAGAAAAACGGGGCAAGGAAAAGAAATCAAATGCTTTCTTTTGGTCAGCTTCTATGGATTTCAGGATCTGAGCCTGGACTATATCGACCTTTCATGAAAGAAATGCCTTCAACTCCTATTGACAAGCATGTGCATGGAGTGAAGCACCTGCTCTGATGCGTGGATTTCTGACTAAGAGAATAATGTCATATAAGATGTCAAAAACAAGAAGCAACATGTTAGAAGAGTGCCACTTGGAAATAAAGCCCTGCTTTTATTGGATAGTTGATCTGCTAAAAGCAGTTATTTGAAATATCTGCAGATCGTTGGGATCCATGAATAATTGCTATCTGCACATCTCAAATTCTTTGCAGTTTTGCTGTTAGACATAGCTGTGCATGTCTATAAATAGTAGAGCAATGTCGCTCACTGCATAATACAGTCTCTGTGTTTTTACAACTCATCATGAACTTCTATGTAATTTATTTTTTATTGAAGAATTCCAATTAATGGCTTCCTGGTGATTTTAAAGCCTCAAATTATCAGTCTCTGAAAACAAAGCAGAGAACATAATTATCATAAACCGAGAATTTTTCATTTTGAAGCTTATCTGTTTGCGCTAAGTATCTTGTCTGTAAGTAATTAGTGCCTTTATTTTTTTCAGTAAAAATAATGACCATTCTATGCTGCACATCCAAATTTTGTTAACTGCTAGATGTACTGTATACATTATATTTGAAAATGCACCACCTTGGACCAGATTTAAAGTATTTCATCAAATGATAATGGCAACAAAATACATCTGTTTGTCAGAATAAATTATGTGACGTATTAAAAAAAAAGCTATTATATCTTTTTCTGTTCCAAGAGTAAAAGCCTTTCAAAAACATGCACTTCTTATTTATTACTACGGTAGCATAGGATGATGGTTAGCTGCTTTTCAGCTATTTATAATTCCCAACTGCTGATCAGAACCAATCAGCTGATCGTATATACTTATGGAGCACCCTTTACGTGGATATCTCAGTCTTTACCGAGACATCTTTGCATTGTGCTTAACACGTGCGGGAGTTCAAAGCTAGGAGCAAGCCGAATCAAGACTGGAAACAGCCGAGGCAGGTAACAGGAGAAATCTGCAGCACCCCCTCACAAGCACTCCCTGTAGGGGAGGCATTTAAACCTGACACACGATACAGTGAAATTCTCCTCCTGACCAGTGCACCTGGGGAACCGGGGTGGAAGGGGAGCGTGTATATTTACAGTCATTCCAGTGCCAAGAGCAGATTTGTGCCACTGATGTTTCAACAACGCACAGACCCGTGCACGAGTTTCCTGCACGGTCTCCCTTGGATGCTCAGTGTTTGTGGGTGAGAGGACTTCTCCCAACTCCAGGCAAATCAGTTTATAACCTGGAGTGCAAGGGCTTGTCCTGCCTTCCATTATTTGTTGTGCACGCAGCCCTGTAAGGCTCAAGCAATTTCTGTGCTGTACAGGCACCCAAATACATTAAGAGTTCCCTACAGCAACGGGCTACAAGGATGGAGGGAGACCTTGGCACAGATCTCTGGTCCCACATTTGCTCTACACATCTAGAGCATCCTCTAAGCCACAGAGGAGGGTGGCGACCAAGCCCTAAATGAGAATGAGTATGCCATGTACCAGCCATGCTCATTATTACTCCAAGTCTAACACACACAACCCTGCTTTATTTCCCTGTCTTGTACAGCAGTACCTTTTCTATTGTGGTTCCCATCAAGAAAAGAAATCACATAGTCAATAATCCAGTAGAAATGCATTTTGGATAAAGCGAGAAGGAATGAAGTAGGAAGGCAATGAGAATGCTTCCCTACAAGAATATGTTCCTGGTGATCTGTGGACTCTCCTCGAGAGCAAGCTCATTTCCAGGTTGCCCCAGGCTGTTAGTCAAATAACACTATCAAGCCTAAGATACACTGGTCTCTACCAGACACCGCACCCTCTCCAAAGCCTGCAAATAAGTATGAAGCGGCTCCCTGCTTTTACTTTTATATGGGATCCTGCTGATTGCAGTAGAAACTTCCTAAAGAGAGTGACTTTTAAAACGAACCTAAGGTAAAAGACTCCATAACTTTATACCATAAATAATCATGCCTTAAGATTTTTAAGTCAAATTAGAGTAACATCTCTTAGCTCCTCTCCCATCCCACTGATCAGCTGCTTGCTTTGTGACCCCTGTGCACCATTCCCACTTCCTACACCGGTTGCATAGTGAATGTCCCTTTGACATCTAAAGGGGGTTTAATGTCCCTTCCCAGTCTGACCACAGCACAGATTGGAGCTGGTGGTTGTCCAGCCCCAGCTCACATCTCCTGCATCCTTGAACCAAGATCCTCAGCTTCACTTCTGAGTTCCCTCTCATTTTGGCAGACATCCAGGCCAGCTGCTAAAATAAACCTTTTTTTTCCCCTATGAGCTCTGACGTTCTCCTACTGGCAAAAGGTAGCAATAGTGGTGGTGTTTCTTGGCTTTTATCCTAACTGTGCAATCCACCCTGAGCCACCTCGCCCCACGTCCCCTAACCACATATGCAGGATGAAGGAGAGAAGCGCCACAGCTTGCCGTCTGCCTCCGTCTCTTTGCTTCCAGGCACTAAGTAAATGTCAGCTTTTTTACTGTGTTACATACATTGTTAATTTTAAAAAGAAATCCAATATCATTGTTTTTCATGCTAGCTGAGGTGATTCTGAAATTTAATAAAAATAGTGGAATTTTTCATTAATGGCAACCAGGGTTTAAAGCTAGCACTAACTTTCTGTAGCGGCAAGACAAGAGAACAGATAAAAGGAGGTCATCCTCATCTTGTTACATTACAACTGTCTTCAGTCACAACTTTGATGGCAAAGAATTCAAATGCATTACTATTGCTTTACTGAATTAACATAAGAAAACTTGCACAAGGCATTGTATCCAAAGGATCTGAAAATGCTTCAGGGAATGGGACTTCCCAAGTACCTAAAAACATTAGGCCTGATAATATTTTCTATAAGGCAAAAATGCAAGGGCAAGGAAATTATGCCCTTTCGTGATGGGGTGTTTCTATTGCTCCAGCTCTGGCAGGAAGAGACAAATTACAGGTTATCAGGGCAGGAAGAGAGTTGCAGAATCCTGCAGCCTAACCCTGCTTCAGTGGCAGCCCATCCCTCACAGGAACGTCTTCTCCAGTGGGTACCCAACTGCATTACAGAGCCAAACAGGGAGGTGCATCACTCACAGAGAAATTACTATACCATAATCCTTAGTATCTCTGTATTTAAAGAGTAGATACCAGTATGGACTTTGCCTTCCATGACTGCAGCTCTGTGGTCTGCCACCACCACATTAAGGAAGAAAACTAAAGGGGAAGAATGTGAAAAAAATATTTTGCTTCCAAAGTATATTTTCTTTATGGCTGTTAATGGAAAAAAATTCTACATTCAAACTATGCTGTGTGATATTCATTCTTTTGACTTTGTTGTTGTAGAAGGGCTCCCCAGGTCTCACACCTATATCCAAGGCCAAAGTAAGTAAGGTCCTTCCTCTCCCCTAACTCTTCCATTACTAAATCAGCACTTTATCATCTCTTCTCCCAAGGCCACCGTTGAGTGGCCACCTTACAGCACGTTTGCAGTCAGCAGAAAAATCGGGGAAGTCAGCCAGTGGCCATCCACACAGCACAGGGGACTCTGAGGAGTACCAGCAAGGTGCTCATCCATCTCCCAGCCAGGTCCTCTAATGATCAAGCAAATGCTTTTCCTGTGCCTGTCAGTACCTAACCAAATAAGCACAAAAAGCAAGAACAATGTCTGCTTACTCTACAACAATGTTACCCCATCAACATTTGCGGTACCTTTTATATGCAAGGATACGTACAGTTGCTCCTGAGGTTGTACAGGAGGGTTGATATAAAAAGCAGACAGTGGACACCCTTACAAAGTGAACTCCCAAAGAGCCTGCCCAACTCCAGTGTCACACGCCCTTTTGTTTTGGCACCTGTATCTTCCCATCAGCCAGACCTTAGTTTAAGAAGAAAAATATGCCTTCCTCCCACCCTCAGGCTTCCGAGTCTGGTTTCTTGATGTTCAAAAGCCAAAGAGATCCCACAATCTACTTCCTCTGAGCAAGGATACAGACTGAAGTTTAGCTTCAGGTTTTGCCTCTGCCAGCACCACATTCTGATATTAGGAAATATCAGAGATTACAGGGAAACCAAGAGCAGTGCTTCTGCAGGAAGACTGAAAAATATGAATGACTCCTTGCTGAACATTCCTTTCTTTCTGCAGACTTGCATTTCTAAGTTAAATTTGTCCCATATTTTATCAACTTGTCACTGCAAGCAAGGAACTTACTGCAGCAAGAAATTCACTGGGTTTTCCCAAATATTCCCCAAACAGTCATTGCTTCTCTCCCCGAGCAGCATCAGGGCAGAGCTTCCAGGCTGGTGGATGGTGTTTTGTGCTTGATTGTCCAAGCCACAGCAGCAGAAATCACTGGAAACTTTGGAGTTGGAAATGGAAATTTGCCATAATATGTGATAATGAGGAAGACTGCTCTTGTCTCCGCTGCAGAAGCCTGACCTTTTAACAGAACAAATGTCAAGGAGAGGTACACAAATGTGTTTAGACCAATATCAGTTTCTTCTCTGTGGGGGGTGTTCACACAGGCACAGCAAGGGATTTGCAGCTGCTGTACATGCAGAAGGGGCAGTGTTGCAGGTCACTCTTGGAGAAAGTAGCCCTGGAAATCACACTCCTAGGTGTAACAGGCCAGATCCTTACAACAGAAAAACAGACCATGCATATGCTGGTTTCGGCATACCTGTGATGACACCTCACAATATCACCCAGAGCAGACAGTGCATTGTCTTTCCACTGGTCTAGTCTTCCTTCTCCATCTGCTCCACCCAAAACACTGAGTTTCCAGAGGTGTGAGAAAGGACTGATCTTGCACATGGGACTGAGGGAGATGAGTCAAGTTGTGGACCAAAGTCAGAAGCCAGAAGGGCAGATGGCTCGGGTAGGGATGTAAATCCATTGCTTGGGATTCAAGGCCTAGCTTATGGCCCATCAACTGCACAGCTGGAACATCTGGGTGTCTGCACATACTCTTCTCAAATACTACTTTGGTTTCCCTGTCAATTAAGGAAGAGCTACCACTATTTGGGGAAGGGACAGGAGGAGAAAAGGTCTGCTTCTTACTCTTCCCACATTGAGATGGGGACATCTGACACAGCAACAATATAGAACAGACCTATGTGTTCCCAGGTATCACATTCACCTCTCCTCCGCAGTCCAGCAAAGTCTAACAGGACACATTTCCAAGAATCCTCATAGTGCACCCAAGCGACCCCTCAAATCAAATCAAGTTAAATGCATCTGTCTCCTTTCCTAAGGAGAGCTGCACCTACGTAAAGGGGACCAACACAACTGGTCCCTCAGCACAGAGTCCATCAGGCCAGTACATTCACACAGTATAATCAATAACTTGCCATCACAGACCAGAGGACACCAGGCATCTTTGGGCACTAGTTTGGCTTAATTTCTCAGGTGCAATTAAAAGTTAGGTGAGTGTGTGCGCTTTAAACTATGTAAGAGGGTGCACATGGAGTCAGTACCCTTCGGCTCCTTTTGAGCAACGCCACGGCAAGGCAAGAACGTCGGTGCCCAAATCTGAACATTGCAAAAGGTGGGATCCCAGTGCCCAGAAACCTTCACGCCTCCACCGGAGCTCCTGCAACTGCATTTCTTGCGCCAGGGAATAGAGCCAATGTAGCAGAGGCATGCATAATTGGTCATTAGCTCTTTTTTGCTTTAGCCTCACGGCAGAGATGCTCTCCTTAGTAAGAGGCATGCAAGAGTTCTGTGGAGAGCACCCCAGACGCGGTGTCGGCAAGCACACCGGGTAGCGGTGATGGTGTACAGAGTATACACAGAGGGGCTTGGCTGGTTCATCGGGGCCACGAGAAGCAGCACCTTGCAGCTGCAAGGGAAAAGTCCAAAAAGTTGGCAAAGTGTAATTACAAATTGTTGTGCTTCCCGATTTAGTAATGCTGTTGGGGGGATAGGAGAAGGTAATAAGCAGAATTTGCTAGGAAGCACACTGAAAACAAGGTACTAAGAAAAGTCACTGAAAATGTCAGGCAAGCCAACAGGGAAAGGTCCAAGGAGCAAGCAAAAGCACAGCATATACTTTTTCATCTATTCAATCTGACCCTGGGCCCGGTGCCACAATCTTTTTAAGGTTAGTGCTGGGAAAGCTGCCTTTTGAATGTTTGCAGAGGCCTATTAACATCCTGTGCTGAGGAACCTTAAACCCCAGGTAGTATTTCAGAGGAAATGGACAGCACAAAACACAGACTGAAAATTAACCACAGCAGACCCCAGGCCTAAATAAGTTCCACTAGCCCTTTCTGAAATCACTTAAAGGCTTTCCTTCCAGTTGGACTCCTGCCCAACCACTTTAATAGGTGCAGCAGGCAGGGGGAAAAGACTGAACAGGGTGGGGAGAAAGAAGAGAAAAATAAAAGGGAAAAAGAAACATATTCAGCTGTGTAATTTAAACATTCTTTGCAAAATAATAATAAAACAAAGAAAACACTGGTTTAACAAAATTTGCAACTGTAGCAGGATCGGGAGGGTAACTTGGTGAAATACTCTGCGGATGGCTGCAAACCTCTAATGGAAAGTTGTATAAGTGGCTGAGGCCAAAGTAGGCATTAATTACAATGAAAAATCAGTTTAGTGCAGGCCACAGCTAAATTGGAAGCTAGTCCTCTAGGTAAAACAAAGAAAGTGAACAGAAGCTTTAGATTTGATTACATGGCAATACAAGAAAAATGTGCTGTATGTTGTCTATTATTAAAGCTGCTTTTGGGCCTTCTGTGTGTGCCTAAGGGATTTTAATAAAAAATTAGTAATAGCCCTGCTGCCCTGGCTCACTGCGGCTTTTGGCGCGTTTGTGGGTACAAGGCTAGTTCTGCAGTACAAATTAAGTCACTTTAGACAAGCGACCTTGAAAGCATTATGGTGATAGCAAAGTTCAAGCGGCACACTTCTACTTTAAGAGGACACAGTCCCTTGCTGGAGGCCAGCTCTGGGTTTAGAAGCTGCAATACAATTTCATCAGGAAAGAAATCCTGCAACTATTATATTTGTCTTTGATTATTCTTGGCAACACTAGAAATACATATCCAGGTTCATAAACACTATATAAGCATATAAAATACTGCAAAAGAGAGAGTTAATGGCAAAAAGTCACCATTAACATGGGATTTTTTTTTTAACAAATGCTAACTCTATAACATTCCTTACATTGATGTAATGATATTAATAATGTTGTCTTTATTACTAATATCAACACTGGGTCCTTGGCACGGCTGGATGCAACTAAGCCAGGGAAGTTCACCTGGATTAATTTAAAAATACAAAAAACCCCACCCTGCCCCAAGTTTATAAAGCTAATTTCTTTAATTCCTTCCCTAGTGGTGTTTATTTTAAGGTGAAATTATATTCTTTATATTCCAGGATCCAATTCTGCCATTAAGTCCCTGGCTACAACTTCCTGTAAACAAAGGACAAAATTTGGTGTATGCAGAATTTCCTAAAATCCAGAGAAATAAGGGTAAAAGGAAAAAATGTCATAGGGCTAAAGAGACAAGGAAACATCTAGGAGAGCACAAGCAGCTTTGGCTCTCCTTGGCAGGTCTCCGCCCCTCCAGCACTTGATGTTGGGGGTAAGAGGTTGTGCAGGTCCCGGATGGGTGAATATTTGGGGCTTTTAGGTCACACACATTGGCCATGTCATAGAAACACTGCCCAGACCCAAAACCCTGCCTGGGTAGGAGTGAACAGTTCATCTACACTCCCGAACCACTGTTGTTCGCTATTTCACTTTGAGTCGCATCAGGGTTCTACAATCTGTACTAAATAGTCTCCTCCTGGATTATTTTCACTCCCCAAGCCCATGTTTACGGCTCTTTTTCCTTGCAAAGCACAATAGGGAGTAAGCACCCAATTCCTTTCTAAAGGCACCAGGAAAGGAGGAAGAAAAAACCCAACAAACAAAAAATCTGCCATTGGTTTAACTCCACAAATTTTAAACCCACCTCATCACCTTTCAAGCCTGACTCATGACTGGGTGCGTGAGGTTGACAGTTTGGCAACTCTCATCCTAAACCCAGTGGCTTGGTGAGCTGTTCCCAGGGCAAGCGATGCCAACAGGTGTGCACAGCCCTGGGCTCCTACTGCCCATTGATGTGACACAGAGGACCATGTCCCCAAGTGCTACGCTGTGACAAGGAAAAGTGGCTCCTCTATGTAAGCGTGACCTAGATGCAACCCAGACAAGTGCTGGAAAGGAAACAACTTTGGCTTTCAGCCCCTTGTCACACAGATGAGTTGGGTTTCAAAATCCTTTTATCCCAGTCACATGTAGCTGCATGCACGGATTCATGTCACTGTGTGCCATGCAGTCCCTGCTCGTACCGACACCCTTCTTTCTAGCTGTGCATTGCACGTTTTGCAATGTCAGGCAAGGCTGTCACGAGAAAGGACTACGCCAGTTTACTGTTCCAATGACCAGCAGAGCTACTTTATAGCATGTAACCCATGCAGACCCTGATTACTTAAAAAAAAAAAAAGTTGCAACATGAACACT
>NW_010514625.1:0-313 GCF_000687285.1 Phaethon lepturus
AAGAGCGGAAAGCTCTCCGGAGGAGGCTGTGCTGGAGCTGTGTGCCCTGGAACCTGAGCGGTCATCCTGGGACGCCCCATGTCCCTTCAGCGTGGGACACGAGGAGCGGGGAAGTGCTCCCGGAGGGTGGTTTCCTCCGGTCTGGAGACAGAGCCGTTCCCAGGAGCATTTCCCTCCCTGTGTGCCGTTTGGGAGGCCGAGCCCTGTCGTGTGAGAACGTTTCTGGCTGGCGGCAGCATCCGTGCAGGACTCCTCTGCGACCTCCGCACGCAGGATACCTCTTGACTCTGCTCGCGGCCCTGCCAGCGTCAGA
>NW_010514625.1:466-908 GCF_000687285.1 Phaethon lepturus
GGGTGCGGGACCCAGGGCAGGGGATGCCCAGGCTGGTGCTCCCTGCCCACCTCTCCACGCTGGGGCCATCCCCCAGCTCTCCCTCCCATTCCCGGAGACGTTTTGCCCCCAGCACACACCCAGGCCGCCACAGGAGGAGGAGTAAAGCAACGAGAGCCTGCAGCCACAAGCCGGCGTGGCGTGCCCAACGCGGGCAGGCTCGCACGGGGGCACGGGTCTCCCTAGCTTTGCACCTGACCGTCAAAGCACAAACTCCTTGCTGGATGGAAAGCTTCCCCTAACGCCCATTAAGCTTTCCGCCGGTGGGGCATGGCTCAGGCTTACCAGCTGGTGCTGTGCAGCTTCTCAAACCGGACTCCCATCCCCTGAGACATGAATCACTGGGACTTGTCAGCCCTCAGGAGGCTCTCAGATAGATCAGCTGCCTCTGGAAAAACGCAAG
>NW_010514625.1:1102-1408 GCF_000687285.1 Phaethon lepturus
CTGCACCAGCCCCAGCCTGCTGTATTGCCACTCTTGAAAATTAGCATGGGTCTTAAACTGGGGTCAGCCTCCCCGAAGCCGCCGGTACGCCAGGCTGCCGGCAAGGGGCATCTCTGGGGAGAGGTGCGGGGACCCCCGGCCGGCTCTCCCGTGGGGCGAGCATCCCGGGGAAGCGTGCTGGCTGGCCTCCCAGGAGGAGAAGGAGCCTGAGCCAGAGGGAGGAGGGGAGAGCCTGAAGGCAGTCCGGGATTTTGGCAGGAGGGAGGCGAGTGCTACAGCTGGGGGAGAACAGGCAGGGGCGAGCGG
>NW_010514625.1:1547-3707 GCF_000687285.1 Phaethon lepturus
GGCAGCATCGGGGTCGCTGCAGACGACGAGAAATCTTTTCCTTTCCTCTTTCGGGCCAAATCCCTCCCAAGCAGCGATGCTCAGCGTTTCTAGAGTGATTGCACAGTGACACCCAGAGGACAGGCCCCGAAAGTTGTCCCCGTCACACCCAGCCACCCTGCCGGGACGGAGGTGGTGGGGATGCCCGTGCAGAGGAGCTCTGCAGAGCGACCGAGGATAGAGATCAGAGGCAAACACTCCCCTTCTGTAGTCCGCTTTGGTGCCGGACACGTCTCACATGAGGAGAATAAATAATTCATTTCTGTTCTAGAAATACGAATTTCAATATCAAAAAGTAGCACTATTTATTTGCAGGAGAGGAAGCCACGCCCTGGGCCCTGTAAATATTTATATAAAGCCAGGCAAAAAATGTGTTGGTAATTTAGCATGTCTTTAAAATATATGTTGCATATGCACTAGCCCATACTTGATTAAATACAGCGCTGCTTTGTATATAGCTGCTGCTCGGCCCCTTACAGTCACATCAATACATGAAAAGTTCAGATTAGAGGAGGCCTCAAGCCACTGAATATAAATGTAAAATCATGCTTCGGCAGAGGGGCACTTTGCCCGGACCCCTCGCCAGCTCCCTAAGATGACCTTTTGTCTGCACTGGTCCGAGTCCAGCTGGGGCAGAGCTGGCCAAGAGCTGATGGACAGACCCCGCCTGTCTTGGGATGAGCCACAGGTCCACCCCACCTGCTTGGGCTTCTGCTGCTCTACATGGTCTGTGCTCCACAGGGCTTGGAGGGATGTTCTCCCGCCGGGACGAGGTGCTGCCGTCAGTCGCGCGCCGCAAGAGGCAGCTCAGCACGGCCCCCGCGTCGCCTCTGCCCGGCCGGGCACTGCCGCCACAGCCAGAGCCCGCCCAGCCCAGAGCAGCACTCCCATGGCCGTGGGAGAATCGTGACTTCATGTTGACTAGCCAAAACCAGGGTCCTGAGGTGCAGGACGTGCTGTGCCCTCATGTGTGGGTGTGCCCAGCTCCATCCTCCAAACGCCCTTTAGGATTGGTGACACTTGGTGCTTCTTCTCTTGTCTGAAGGAGGCCAGGCAGATCAGGTCCTGGAGGTGCCTGCACCCCTCCAGGGAGCCCAGGGTGCCCGGCACGAGGAGGGGCATCTCCGCTGCAGGAAGGGTGGTCATCGTCCCGTGCTTCTCTTTAATAAGCTGCATTGGAGCG
Organism: Phaethon lepturus; assembly: GCF_000687285.1. Taxonomy (NCBI): domain Eukaryota; kingdom Metazoa; phylum Chordata; class Aves; order Phaethontiformes; family Phaethontidae; genus Phaethon; species Phaethon lepturus. The sequence continues at coordinate 2,770 of NW_010514625.1, forward strand.
AAGTCCTGCCCCGAGGCCCCTGATCCCTGGTCCCACCCCAACCCCCAGGCATCTCCCGGGTGTCACCGAGACCTGCCTGACCCCAGGGCCACCCATGCACCTCTAGAGGTTGGGACGGGGCTGGGACACAGCAGTGCACAGCGCCTTCTCTCCCTGCCGGCAGGGAGGTGGGACATGCCAGGTCCCTGCGGCAAAGGACAGGTAAAAAGATGGTGCTGGGCAACAGCTCCACGTCGGGGAGAGCTGCTGACCTGGGCACAGCGTCCTCCCTGGCTGCGACCGTTAGGCTCTGGTCTGCAAATCGCCCGGTGCCATGATGCATGCAGGACCCCTTGGGTGGTGTGGGCATGCAGGGTTACTGCTCACCGCAGCTGGGTAATGGCCTTAGGTGTCTCAAGCTGTGTTTTCTCGTCTTCTGCTGAGGTTTGAATGGCTTGAGCTCTGCCAGACCAGACCCCGGCTGGCCCACGATTTGAAGGAAAGCTGCCTGCGGGTGGCTGGCCACAGCTCAGTAGTTTTGGATCTAACTCGCAGCCCTCTCTGAATCCCGTTCTCTTTCCGCCCCTTCCAAGGGAAAAATGAAATGTAATGTATGTATTCATGAAACGCAGAATTGGCTGTTCCAGCCAGCGCGGTGTACCCATAAAGCAGCAGATTTTCCAATCCATCAGGTAGTCTGGAGTATCCAGCAACCTTGATCAACAGATCATTTTTGAAACCCTCATCTTCCCAATCGAGGCGTTAGTCGAACCGCCACCACATCTCATCCCCAGCTCCCCGGCTGCCGTTTGCAGCGCGTACGTCGTGCACGGTGCTCGCCGCAGCAGCTGGCCGCTCCTGGCCTGTGTTGCTGGCCTTCTGCTGAGGCATCAAGTGCCTCTACCAACAAGAGGCTTGGTGCCCAGCGAGCCTCGGTCCCCAGCGCCACGCCCCCCGGG
>NW_010514625.1:3841-4296 GCF_000687285.1 Phaethon lepturus
GCCGCGCGGGTGGACCCCCCAGGACCACCGCCACCAGTGGTCCCTCAAGAGAGAGGGCTCCAGGTCTGCTGCTCCCCAGCTTGCACCCAGCTCCCTCGAGCGCCAGCCGTTTGATTTGGCCACTGTTTCCTTTTTGCTTCATTTTTTAAGGTTTTCTCTCTGTCTCAGCCTGTGTTTCAGAGGACGCTTTGCCCTGTTCCATGGCAAGGCCCGACACGTTCTGCTTCGGGACGTGCCCAGCTGGGCTGACAGCATTCACTTGCGTCTCACTCCTTCCAGATCCCTCACCAACTTTTACTCACCGCAACACACACGTTACTGGCGGACCCCGAGCGCTGCCACACGTTTCCTCTGCAAGCTTCCCCACCTCACAGCTTGCTGTGGCACGGCTCGGGGAAACCACCGCTGCTGCCGAAATGCTGGCGCAGCCCAAGGGCGAACACCCTCCGCGCAGG
>NW_010514625.1:4310-6826 GCF_000687285.1 Phaethon lepturus
TGACCCCCCCCGCCGCGGGGGCTCCCGGGGTGCGGCAGCCGGCAGGGCAGGGCTGCTACCGGAGGGGTTTGCCTGGGGACACGGCACACGTGTCTGTGTAACCCTCTATAACCTTGTTATACGAACTCACAGAAACCTTACAACTTTTCGCCTGGGGAAAAGCCACCCTATACGTAAAGCAGGTGGCTGTGGGCAAGGGAATGTGCCAAACCTCTGACCAGCTGGATATCCAGTGCACGTCCTCCCACGCCGCTGGCTGAGCCACTGCCTGCCACCGGGCTACGTTAGCCCCTGGCTTTTAAACTGGTAGAAATCTTAAAAAAAAATTATTGGCACAGAAAAAAAACCTCATTTCAATCGCAAGAGTAAATTACATTAAGGATTAAATAGAGAACAAACAAAAATGTTGCCGTGGAGAATGCCACGCACTGTCAGCGTGCCTGGAGCCCTCTGTTCCAGCAAAAGAAAAGGATACGTAATTCCGAGAACGCAGCAAGATACATCCACAGTGACTCTGCCCAGGTGACCCATATATTAGGCCTCATTCAGAAATCACAGGTATTCCCACAGCATCAAAGTGTCATTTCTGTACAGACATAAATACCTACAATGTACCTATTAGAAGAACCATGTTCCTTTGCCCTGTAGATTGATTTTTGCCTGTGGGTTTTGTCAGATAATTATTATTTTGCGCTCGTTTATTTAAGCACTTACTCATCATTGCCAGCACATCAAATAATGAGCTCTGTGTCCCCAAAGATTAAATAGCAACATGCTGCAAAATACAGGGGAGGAAATATAGTTGAGCTTTGCAAAGTTTTTAATTAACATTTTGGTACTGAGAGAGATCACCTGAATATTTCCCCGGCACAGCTGAATGCTGCCTGGGATGATTTTCGTTCTTAAGGGCAGCCTTATGCCTCCTTCTTAAGACAGGTGAGAGAAGTTCCTCACATCCCTGTTGGAGCCGCCCAACCACCCCGTTCCTGTCGGGAACAGGGCAAGAGGGATGCCACGGGGGCAAATCGTGCAGCATTGCACAGGCTGGTCCCCCAGCACTGGGGCACTTCGCAGGTGCGTACGGCAGAGACACCCGCTCCGGGGGGGAAACCCCCAAGAGACCCCCCACGGACCCCCCCTTGCACCCCTGCTTCGTAGGTGTCCCGCGGCGGCCAAGGTCCGTGGAGCTCGCCGCCAGCCAAGCGCCGGCACGTGCCGGTCTGTCTCGAAGGAAGCCTGGCGGGAGTGCAACAAGCGGCGCTCAGAACAGCCGATGAAACCCGCGTCGCTGCGGCACAGCCCTTCGTCCCTCCCAAGCAGGGAGGACACGGTGCCACGGGGGTGCCAAGGGGGACCCAGGGGCACCCGCAGGATCAGCAGGCAGGCTGTCAGGAGCTGAACTCAGGAGGGGGATATCACCAGCCTCTAGCTCAAGAAAACCGATGAGGTGCACAACGGTGACTCAACAAGGTGTCATAGCGTGATAAAAAAGGGGGAGACTTTAATTGTTGATCTGCTTTCAAAAATATGCAACCCTTCAACGCAGCCCCCGCTCGACCTGGCAGCAAATCATGTACCTGGACCTGAGACGTCGCATGGGGCTGGGGGAAGTGCACGCCAGTAAGCTTTGTGTTTGTTCCTGGAAAATGTTTTTAAATTGTGATTAAAAATAGACTAGCAGAGCACAGATGGGATGACATGGATTCCGTGAAGGAAAATGTATCAGTCTCTCCAAAACATCCCCGATACTGCTCATTTGGGCTAGCCAGACGTCCGAGCAAGGCGCAGCATTAAAGTCAGGCAAGAGGCCAGGACAAGAATACCATTATGGGAAAAAAACGGCTCAGACGGAAAACTAAGGGGACTTAATCTTCAGTTTTTCGTGAACACTACCCTACCACCATGGATCTCCTCGCTGCGCACGTTAATGTTTTCTGCAGCGATCTGGAAAGGAGAGAGAGCTGGAAAGCAGAGCCCAGTTCGCAGATGACAAGGAGGGACGTTGATTGAATCCAGAAAAACCCATAAAGCACCTCAGAGAAACCTAAGCCAGGGAACTGGGTGATGAGTTTGTAGCTGAATATCCACTTCAACGAACAAATTTGTGCAGCACACAAGTTCCAGCGAGTGCAAAGCCCAGCTCCAAAGCGTGCAGCACTCCGGGCCAGGGTGAGCCAATTTAAAGAGAAAAAGAGCTGCTACAGCGATCAGGACCACATGTGAGCTAAGAACAGGGGATGCTGGATCCACCTTTGGTAGCGAATGACATCAGTGAGAAGACCTGGTTGTAGGAGACGCTCCTGGCGTACCTGGCCTGCCTGCTAATTTTTGGTGGGAGGACAGGGACCGGGAGGCGGCGGTAGCCGTGGCCCGTCTGCCTGGGTGGGGTGTTGCACGCTGCTCAGACGAAGCTCTGGAGACCTCGCACGTCACGGCGAATAACGGGCACTGCTTGGACGGAAAGCCTGAGCCCAGGTGCTGCGCCCTGTCCTGCCCTCCGCGCCTGAGCAGACCCG
>NW_010514626.1:0-40499 GCF_000687285.1 Phaethon lepturus
GGCTCTCGGCGGCGCACGTCGTTTGGTTTTGTTCGCTTGCCTCGGCGCGTACTTCGTTTGCAGAAGGTGGGCAGCGCTCTCCGCCCGTCTTTGCCCTCCCACCTGCGATGGAAGAAGTTTCCTTGGAAAGACTGGCGTTGTGTTCTATAAATCTGCCTCCAAAGGGGTGAACTTAAAGGAGTGAGGTTACAGCTGGTAGTAGAAAGCAAACTTGCGAAAAACCCTCCTGAACAGTCGTCCATTGAACACAGACAAACCTGTTCCTTTATCCTTTCGACCCTGTGAAGGAGGGAAGAAGGAACGATGCCGCATTTTCCCGCTCTTAAAAGTAAGGGTGTTGGAAGGCGGACTGTTTCGAGCCTGGATTTAAAAGTGCTTTTGAGCATCAGCCTTTGTGTGCTCCCAAAACATTCTTTCCACGGCGGGCTGCAACAGCCCTTACGTGGCACAGCCCCTTTTAAAGACAAAATGGTGAGATTGTTTTATTAACTAAATATTTAATGCATGTGGTTGGGAAGCTCCCCTTTCTGGAGCGTATCTCACCCTTCCGCTGCGGGCCTGGCAGATGTGGCTGTGGCCCCTCCCTCCATTCCCCTGGGGCTGCCCCCAGCGTGCCGCTGACTGCTGCCTCTGCCCCAATCTAAAGCTGGGGGATGCATGTGGAGCCCGGGTTTTGCAAGGTGAGGCTGGGTAGGAGGTTGTCTCTCAGAAAGCAAGTCACAGCATCTTTTCCTTGTCTCGAGGGTTTGATTTTGGATCCCTGCAAACGATTCCATTTTGATTCTGTAGTAGTTTGGCTGGCTCGTAAAGCTGGGGGGCGGCTCGCTCTTATCTGTGCCTGCACAAACCTTGGCGTGGGATGCGGGAAGCTGCTCTTTTGGCTTCTGCCCAGCGGGAATTGAACTTTTACATAGTATATATATACTTCTCATTATCCTTCACCCCTCCTTAGAGCTTGTGTATAGCTTGGTATGGCAGAACTGATCTTAGACGCTCCTTTTACCATGTCTGTTCTGTATTCTTACCGAGTCCTGTGCTTTGTTTGCTTTGGGTCCTTATTTATAAATACTCTTGAGATTGCTTCTGTCATTGCATGATAAGAGCCTTCCTCTATCAGGACCCTCTCCAGAAGGTCCTGCTCGGTGGACACCTGCTGGGGCCAGGCTTTCCCACTGTTTGAGGTGTCATGGGGCTGCAGCTGGTGTTGATGAGAGTCTGTGGTGAGCTGAGCCAGTTGTCCCCTCCTGGGGCAATCGAGGAGCACAGTCTGGGCCAGCTGGGTGGCTTGTCCAGGCAGGCTGTGCAGCCTTCCCTTCTGGACTCTCCTCCACAACCAGGTGGTAAAGAGGAGCTTGGATTGGTTCAGGTGTAGTTTAGGAAAAACACTTGTAGCTCAGTGGTCTGCACCCCTACATCCTAGAGGTTGTGGGATGACTTTATCTGAGGGAATGGACAAGTCAGGTGTTGCGAACCTATGTTTTCCAGAGCAATGCAGTATTCAGAGCTGGCTGTCTGCCATCTTTTGTTAACACTTTGATGCAATCAAATTCTGCTTTCTAAATTGTGTTATCTTCCTATTTTCAGATGATTTGTTATAGTAATCCTGACAGACATTTATCAATATAAATAGACTTCAGTCCAAATGTGAGGCTGTTCAGTGTCACTACCTTTGCTTGTGTCATTGCCCTGGGATAAAATTTTCAAGTCTGTCGGTGGACCCAAGTGTTTAGCTTTTTACAGTTTTGAGCATCTCCCCTGTAATTACAGTCTTCTACGTTTTCCCTTCTCAACTTTTCTGCGTTCAGCTGCTTCTTACCTCGTGCAAGCAACGGAAAGGAGAACGTGAGTGGTGTTCGTGTGGTGGAATGCACCTTCCCCCAGGGCCTGCATGAAAGTTGCTTTCCTTTGCACACCTGCAGCGTTGCACGGGTTAAAATGGTAATTAATCTTGACCTTACAGTGAACTGGCTTTTTGGGAGCATGTATATTCGCAAGTTTAATCTTTGTCTTTTACATGGCACTTCTTAGGAAATAAGCTCCAGTTCAGCTGTCATAGCAATGTAAATTATCCATCTAAACTGGGTGATACAATAGAGAGAGACACACACAACCTGCAGTTTATTTCACACTGCTCTATAGCCTGCCAGAGAAAGATTTTAAAAAGGCTGGGCAGGACCAGCAGCTTCAGGGAAACTAGATGTTGCGTTTTGAGTGCCGCATGATCATCCTTAGGGCTCCGTTGCCCAAGCAGGGAGCGCAGTGTGAGTAAACACATACGTACCTCCAGATTGAGTGAAACACGGTTTCTCAAGGTCTCCCCCTGCAAGATGTATAATGAGCGTCTAGAGCTAAACCACTGAGGAACAAATTGTGGCTGTTTTCTTTTGCTCCCATGACTTTGTGGGGCTACTGAACGTACTTGTCACCAGGACACTCCAGTGAAGCAGCAGGAAATCGAGGCTGGCCATCAACGAGGTAGATTTCAAGGGGGATTCTGATTCATTGAGAACAGAAAATAGTTTCTTTGAGAATTCAGCACAATAACAGCTATTACCAAATGCCAAGAAAGCAAGGTGAAATCATTTAGATGGAAGGAAAATCTCAGGTGTCTCCCATCTCAGTATGAAGCAGATGTGGCCTGAAATTTTCCCTTCCGGTGTATTTGCTAACTGCAAATATTATCAACACTGATTTATTAACCGCAATGGGTATTTGCACTTGCTATGCAGTAAACTCATCTAAAAGCTTGCTCATTAATAACATATTGCAAATATTCCATTTTACTCATTAGCCCAGACATCAAACATTTTCTGTACTGGCATGACAGGAGGTGCTGGACGAACCCCTTTGCCAGAGGCTTTTGTGCCTTTTTGGTGGTATTCTGCTGTGTACAGCGAGATCCTGTTTCTTGGCTGGGGTAGCTCTTGACTGCAGTGGTCTGTTAGACAAGAACTTGCGTCCCAGAAACTTCAACCTTTACCTTCCTAACAATTTTGACTGTAAAACTTGGGGTTTAACGGCTCCTAACTGCTGCCATGCATCTGAAAAGCCTGCTTTCTTTAAGGATGCAGCTGCTGTACTAACATGACCATCAAATGCAGCTTAGTCTCCATTTAGGAAAGCACTGCAAATGTGCCTGTACTTGCATTGATGGGAGCAAAGGGGAACTTTGCACAACACTCTGTGGAAGCAGCAGCAGGAGAACTCTGACTGCCATTACATACTGCCTCACAGACACTGTTTTCTCTTTAGCAGCACCCCCACCTCCCCAAGTGTCCTTCTCTGGGTTTATTTTATTTTAGGCTGTGGACTGCTGTTTTTTAGGGTGTCCAAAACTGGGGATACCAAGGCTGTTATATTCATACTGGTTGGGCAAGAGAGATGAGTACGTAGGGAAGAGCCAGGGCTGTGCCTGTGCCATGCTATTTTTGCAGACAATGAAAATCAGGTCCTTTTCCATATTGTCTCAACAAGAGGCTAATTAGTCAGCAAGCTCGAGCTCCTGAAGCATAATTAAGCTTTATAACTGTGGGTTCTCTCTGGTTGATGAGAAGGAGAAGACAGTACCCTCAGAGCCTAAGAATGCTGCTCTGCAGCTACTGTGCTGTACCTCATAATTGATCTATTGTTTCAACAGCAGATAATTCCTCACTTCCTCATAATTATCTCTTTTTAGTGCCTCACACTGTATCCTGATATTAGCTGTAATCACTGATAATTTACCCTGAAGGCAATCAGAATCCGCAGAGCAAAATATTGGCCTTGGTGAACATTTACGCTTTCAGACAAAATTCTCTTTTCTTGGTGTCAAGAGGAATCAGGCCATTTTTTTGGATGTGGGTGTTGAAGTGGGTATAAACTTGTTTGGTTTTGTTGCTGTTCATTTATGTTAATTACCTACTACTGCCAAAAGACAAAAAGAACTACTGCTGAATCCTGTTTCTGGGGTTTTGCCCACAGAGGCATTGTATTTATTTGGTTTGAGGGGATTATATTACTCAAAAGGTGGTACGTGATGTTTTAGATGCTGAATGCCTGTTGGCCCTTGCCTGTAGACAGTTAGCTTTTATGAGCTTGAAGGCCTCTAGCCCTATTTTATTAAATTACTGCTCACCCGTACTTTGAGAGCTTGATTTTCCCCAGCGTGACTGCCTCCAAGATACTGTTGATTTATACCAAGTTATTTTGGTGACGGGAGAAGTGAATCATTCTCTGCATGTGTTGCTTTTAGGAGACTAGCAGCAAGACATTACATAATACCAGGTTCTGTTTGGCCCCCTCCCCCCCCCTTTTTTATTTTTAAAGCTTTCCTGCAGTGCTTTCAGCATTTGCTGCCTGAAGAACTGATGAGCTGCTCTGCGTGTACAGCTCAGCCCTCACAACTCTGCTGCTTTGAGCCAAAAGCCCTTAGGATCACCGAGTGGTTGAGGCTGGAAGGACCTCCAAAAGTCATCTTGTCCAACCCCCACTCAAGCAGGGCCGCCTAAAAAAAGTTGCCCTGTACCACATCCGGATGCCTTTTTAACATCTCCAAGCACAGGGACTCCACAACCCCTCTGGGCAACCTCTGCCAATGCTCTGTCACCCTCACAGTAAAGAAGTGTTCTGGTGCTTAGAGGGAACATCCCGTGTTTCATTTTGCGCCCCTTGCCTCTGGTCCTGTCACTGGGCACCACTGAAAAGAGCCTGGCTGCATCTTCTTTGTATCTTCCCTTCAGATACTTATTTTAATTTACATCAGCAAGATCTCCCCTCCCCAAACCTTCTCTTCCAGGCTGAAGAGTTCCAGCTCTCTCAGCCTTTCCTCACAGGAGAGATGCTCCAGTCCTTTCATCATACAAGTGGTTCTTTACTGGACTCTCCAGCATGTCCATGCCTCTCTTGCTCTGGAGAGCCCTGAACTGGACAGAGTACTTGGGTGTAGCCTCACCAGTGCTGAGAAGAGTGGAAGGATCACCTCCCTCAGTCTGCTGGCAACACCCCTCCTAATGCAGCCCAAGATACCATAAGCTGTGTATGCCACAATGGCACGCTGCTGGCTCATGGTCAACTTGGTGTCCAATAGGACCCCCTGGGCCTTTTCTGCAAAGCTCTTTCCAGCCAGTTCACCCCCAGCATGTGCTGGTGCCTGGGGTTGGTCCTCTGCAGGTGGAGGACTTTGCACTTACCCTTCGTGAGGTTCCTGTCAGCCCATTTCTTCAGCATGCTGAGGTCCTTCTGGATGGCAGCATGACCCTCGGGCGTATCAGCCACTCCTCCTCATTTGGTGTAACCTACAAACTTCCTGAGAGTACTCTGGCCCATCATCCGTATCATTAACATTGCTCAACAGGACTGGACCCAATATTGTTCCCTGTGGTACACTACTGGTTACCACCTCCAGCTAGACTTTGTGCCACCAATCCCCGCCCTCCGGACATCATCATTCAGCCAGTTTTCAGTCCACCTCTCTGCTCATCCAGGCCCTACTTCCAATACTACACCCAGATTTTCCCTGGCCTGCCTTTTTTTACCTATGTATTTATTCAAACCTCTCTTATCTTTGACATGGCTTTGCCAGATACAGTTCCAGCTGGACTTCGGCTTTCCTAGCCTCATCCCCAGCTGCTTAGTGTTTCCATATTCGTCCCAGGTTACCCATCCTTGCTTCCACCCTCTGCAACACTTACTTTTTGTGTTCGAACATTGCCGAGAGCTCCTTATTTATCCACACAGGCCTCCTGGCATTTTTGCTTGACTTGGTATTTGTTGGGGTGGAACTCTTGAGTTTTGAGGTGGTGATCCTTGGATACTAACCACCATTTCTGAGCCCTTTTTCCCTTCAGGGCCTTGCCCCACGGAACATTTCCAAGCGGATCTTTCAAGAGTCCAAAGCCTGCTCACCTCAAGTCCATGGTTGTGAGCTTCTTACCTTCCTCCTTGCCTTTAGGATCCTGAACTCCACTGTCCCATGCTCACTGCAGCCAAGGCAGCCTTTGGTCTTCACATCCCCAAGAAGTCCCTCCTTTGTAGGAGGGTATGAGGTCCAGGAGAACACTTCTCCTTCAGCTTCTCTATCACTTGGGTCAGGCAGGTGTCATCAGGGCACTGCAGGAACCTTGTGGACTGCTTGTGCTGTGCATACATGGGGGCAGCTGGAGTCCCCCATGAGGACTGGGGTCTGCAAACATGAGGCTGCTTCCAGCTGTCTGTAGAAGGCCTCATCATCGCTTGTTTCTCTACCAACTACAGTGTCACCCATATCTGTTTTCTCTTTAGTCCTCGCCCTTAAACTCTCATTTGGGTCCTCATCCATCCCCCAGCAAACGTCTATGCATCCCAGCTGTCCCCTCAGAGGGAACCGCTACCATCCCGCTCTTTGCAGCATGTCTTTCTTATAGAGCCTGTATCCCTCCGCTGCAACATTCCAAGTGTTGCATGTCATGGAGCATCCCACCACGCCCTTCTGATCCCAGCAAGACTGTAGCCTTTCAGCTGCACATAGTTCTCTCTCACCATATTTGTTCCCCACACTCTGTTCATAAGCATACATGCACTGCAGAGAAGCACTCCATCATGCTCATTTCCCAGAAAGGGTTTGGGGAGGATTTCTCCGTAATCATACCTCACATGTGCGTTTTTGCTTACATGCAAATGCTGGAAGTGACCCCACTTAAGCATAACATTTTTTGTTGTTTTTGTGATCCGTTCTTGTCGTATCAACCCAGGCCCTTTGCTCGTCAGCCCTGTCTGTCTCTCTCACAGGGCTCCTGGTAACTCTGTCCCTGCCCTATCATACCTAGTTTAAAGTCCTCCTTACAAGGTCAGCCATCTACTAGCACAGTAGTGCTTTGTCCAGCTTGGCAGGGTGGATCCTGTCCCTCCAAAGCAGATGCTGCTCCACAGGCATGATCCCATGGTCACAGAACCCAACACCCTGTTGCCAACACTAGTTCTGCAACGAACTCTTGACCTGCCCTGAGGAGAACATCGCCAGGGCTCCCAAGCCTTTAACTGCCTCCCACAGATCTCTGTAGTCACTTGACACTCTCCAGGTTACCCCTGAAGCCCACGTGGAAGAACATCAGCACTAGCAGTCAGAAGATAGAACGAGCCCAGACAGTCCCTCCACAGCATCCCAGATCTGGGCCCCTTGCAGGCAGCAAGCCTCTCTAGATAATAGGTCTATATAGATGGCAGGTGGGTGCCTCTGTCCCCTGCAGTCAGGGATACCCTGTTACAATCACTCACACCTTCCTTCTAGAAGTCTTGGGTGGTTTAGGGTCAGGTGGCTGATATCTTTAGCTGAAAGGCACATCTAGCTCCTCTTTAACAAGTGTGGTGAACCTGTTTTGTAGTTACAAGCCTTTAGGTGGGGCAGGAACTTCCATTTAACTGTCATAAGTCACCTCCTTCCACCCTTCCTCTTTTCCAGAAGTTTCATTTACCTGGGTGATGGGGGTGGACACTGCCTGCATCTCCATTGCAGATAGGGGCTGAAACTCTTCAAGCTGCTGGGTCCCAGAGCAGATCCTGTCCATCTCCCATGAAACTTAACTGATGCTGTGCAGCCTTCTCGCTTCTTCCCATTCCTCCTTCACTTGGCACCACAGCTCCTCCAAGTCAGCATGTCTCCTGCAGCACAGAGGGTCATCTCTCCTAGCCTCAGGGATAGACCCAAGTCACTCCCTGCAGCCTCAGGCTTGGAAAGCTGTGCCCATCGTCCAAAGCTCTGCCTGTATCAAAACCTTTACGCTAGCAGGGGCAGCTGGTCCTACGTGTGCTGGGAAAACTGCTCTATGGCATGCCACTACCATATCTGAAACAGTTTACACAGGAACCAATAAAGCTAACAACAACCTTTTCCCTTCTCTGCCTCCCAGCAATCTTCTGCAGAAACTCTTCAGCATTTGGTGGTGATGCCTTGGGCCTGGCTCTTATATAGAACTCGCCCAAGCCCTGGCTAAAAGGGTGCTTGACCCTCCCTAATTAGGGAGCAGCTGCACTCTGGATCAAGGGCAGCTGATCATGCTTGTTAGAAGCTTCTAGAGCTTCCTCAGCCCTGCTGCTTTGTGGCTCTCCATGCCTTGTCCTCACGTAGCAGCAGAGGCAACCCTAATTTTCTCAGAGGGTTCCCAACTGTTCCCCAGTGATCCTGCACCATCTTTTCAGCACATGACCACGAATTGTCCCATACAAGGGATCTCTGCCCTTGATGTGGTACCCCAATGCACACAATAAGTGCACACCTTGTCCACAAAAGATCAGAAGGTCCCAAAGCAGAATCCAGAGACAGCTGCACAAACCTTGGTCGGTTGCCTGTGGGAGCTGTGCTCGTTCCTTTGCCGATGGTTTACAGAGAATTTGGTACGGGGCTCAGCCGTTGCTTACTTGGATTTACCCCTCATTTAGGTTGGAAACGGCATAAAAATAATGGGCGTCATTTCAGCAAACACTCATTTGTAGTTGCTTTATACCTGTCTCCTGCTTCAGTTCTGAACAAGGATGCGGCACCATCTTTTTGGCACATGACCGCGAATTGTCCCATACGAGAGCTGTCTGCTCTTGATGTGATACCAAAGTGTACACAATAAAGGCTTACATTCCTGACCTGGCAGCACGGCTGTTTCTGAGCATTGACATCTGCGTGCCGAACAACAGCACAGCCCCATTCCTACTGAAATGTTAGCCCGAAACCTGTGGCTGATTTTAATAAAAGTTGTGATGAGTTTACATCTTCAGGAGGCATCTTGCAGGCATATCAGCAGCCAGACAATGAGCTCGTAGTGTTGAAAGAGTATAAAATGTACGCATTTCTTTTGCAAGTGTTCGTAAAAAGGCATAGAGGGGTTTTGGTTTGCAAGGGCTTTGTTTTTGCTTAATTTAATCCATGCAAGCAAACAGCCTCCGTCAGTTAATAACTCTCCCTTTGATTTTTAGGTTCAAATAAACCAAAATCTCAAAGCAGAACTCATTAAAGTATATTGAGTTTCATCTCCTCTTTGCATCAAACACATACGTTACGCAGCTGGAGCTGGTCTCCTAGGACTGGATTCTGAGTTTACCTTTCATCCACAGTTTACTTGGTATGGAGCCACACGCTGCCTCAAAAGGGAAAGGAGCTGTGATTGACACAGCTTGTTTGCATCGCTCGCCAGCCATGGCACAGAAAATTTAAGCCATTGCTGACCAAAGTCCTTTCTGGGCAAATGCTTCTTGGACGGACTTATCTTGGCAGTTACTGAGACAAAAAGGAAATGCAAACCTCCTCTGGCACTTCCAATCGGAGCCATTAGGAAAGGGGGTAGGGCAGGCATGGGTCTGGAAGCACGCCTGTCTCGCAGGGAGGGAAGAATGGTGACATTGTCTGAAAGTTCATTTGGGAGTTCATCTTCTACCTTGTTTCTCCAAAAGTCCCTGCTTTGCAAAATATCATTTAAGTTTCCCTTAAATAGCAAAACCTTGGTGTCAGTCATGAGGCTTAGGGAATGAAGTACAGCAGAGATTTCTTAGAACTAGTTTGCTTTATGGTTCCCGGGTATAGGAGAGAAAGGCTGGGCAGCAGGCATAGATGTTACAAAGTGGTGGCTGCTATGAAAAAACAAGAAAGAACAGCTCACGCTTATACCTGCAGAGACCCCCTGAGTGACAGCCATCAGGCAACAGCTTTACACCACCATCGTCACCTGTGGCACCCTCCCCCCTATTTAAAAATCCTCTCATCCAGGCTTCCCCCACCCCAGCCCCGAATTATTCCCCCTGTTTTCTTGATGCATTTTTGCTACCCTTGACAGAAGATGCTGTCTTCTTGTTAAGCTACTTGTTAAGTTTGTCTTCTTCATGTTAAGCTACTTCTTAACATGAAGAACCAAAGATGTTTACGTTTTCTACCACATTTGTCTACAAATCTCAAAGTGTTTATGGTGCTGTGACAAATTCCATCTGAGCTTTCCTTTTTGAGCAGAATAGAAACAGAAGAGTGCAGAGCTGCTGGTCACGATGCAGCCCTCTCCAGAGGGCTCCTGCTCCTCCGCCATGGTTGCTAAATAGGCCTTGGGATTTCTCTGTTTCAAAACAGACTTGAAAACGCCTCCCTTCCCTCCCATCAAAACATTGCTCTGCGTTCTCTTTTCGCAGTTGCAGACCCATGTTTTTAACTGTCAGGTTTCTTTAAAATGTTTGGAACAATTCTTCAGCTCGGAAAACCGGCACTAAAATGAGGTTGACTTTATTTGCACTCCCAGGAAAAATCTGGTTGGAGGAGAAGTGGCGAGCGTGTGATGTACATGAGCCTGCCTGAAAGATGCTGCCAAAGTATCTCACAGACCTGCCTTTGTAGCAGGTTGTGGGAGTTAGCTCTGGGTGAATCATACAGACAAACGGCAAGGGCCCTCTTAATTTCCCAGCCTGAATAAAATTACCTCTTTCCGAATTTAGGTCTGTTGGCTGGCTTCTACACAAGTCAAATAGGCTGCTTGTTAAAGGTGCAGTATTGTATATATACCTATGGCATATTTACGTTCGATACTAACACGTTTCTCATGGGGGAACACACTCTTAATGTATATTAGTATTCATTCCGTAGACGTCAATTTGTCTCTTCAGATAGTGCACTCGCTTATTTAGATGTTGAAATTTGAAACTGTATTCCCAAATATCTTTTTCCCAGTCATTAACTTGAACTTTCCACTAACCAGGCTGCAACATGATTTACTTTCTACAACTCAAAACAGTTGATCTTAACCCACACCGGTCCTCTGCTTACCGCTATCACACAAGGTTGTGCTTTGGCAAGTCGAAAAGACAGAGAGCCAGGCACTGATTTCCAGTAGCGAGGCATTCATGGGACGTGTTATTCTCTCAGCCACAGAAATGTTGTCCTCTTAGAACTGTTACGTGGCACAGAAATGATGTAAAATTGTAAAGGTAGTTTATGCCTGCTGCTTTTTTCTTCTCATATCTAAGCAACGCTGTAGGCATTTATGTGAGTCTGGCATAAATTTCCAGAGTGCTTTACTGACATGGGGTGAGGAAAGAGTTACGCCAAGAGAAAGGCTCAGATGCTAAAATTAACATCCATCCCACCGCCCACTCCGCCCATAGCTTTGAAATTTCCCATCACAACTTGCAGTTAGACGATTTCTTCTAGCAGTGCAAACTACATTTTGATCATTTGAAATCACAGATGGCTGGCTGGAGCTCGGAGGAATGCAGTCTCTTTCCTCTCTTCCTTCTGCTTCGCCTTCCTCCCCCACCCAGAAAAGTCTGTTTTCAGGTCATCTGTAAAATTGTGTTATTACTTGCTAAAGCTGAAGCAGATGTAGCTGCTGGTCGCTGAAAATACTTACAAGGTCTGCAGAAATGCGTGCGGTGGTTAAGCTTTATTGGAATTACCCCTCTTGTCCAGAATAGCCACCTGGATTTATGTGCCAAATAAAGACGGCATTTTTTAGGCTTGTCTGTAGTCCTGGAAATCTTGTAACTTGTTTATGAAATGATCTATATTTAAAAAACAAAAAAACCCCAACCCACAACCAAAACAAAAGAGGTTTTTATTATTGCCCTGAATGATTTCAGTGACCCTATTTACAGTTCAGTTGCATTGGCACAGCTGAATTGCAACTGGAGGCAGGGGAAGATCAGGAACTGTGTTATGAGCTTGTTCTGCCAATGGGTAACACGTTCCTGTAACTGCATCTTTTGTCTGCAGGAGACACTTTTTATTGTCAGTGCAAATGATTACAAAGCCTAAAACAAAAAAATATACTGGCTGTTTTGCATCCTACACAAATGCACCACCACCCCCAACCCAAAAAGCGTCTATGGCTAGGTAGCTGTCTGCCCCAATTACTGCAAACACGAAACTGCTTTTAAAAACTGTAGCCTGCAGCATTTAGCAGTGTAAAACTTCTGTTAGGAAATGGAAAGTACATTTTTAAGTTAGCTATATACTTGGATCAAAAAGAGAAAGCTTGGACTAAATGATCTCTAAAGGTGCCCTCCGACCTGACCCAACCCAACCCGTTCTGTTCTATTCTATTCTGTTCTGTTCTGTTCTACTCTATTTCTTCATGAGATGGGTTACATTTTATGGATGAAGTCGGGGTATTTTTAATGGATAAGCAGGGGATTTTTAATGCCTCTCACAAGGGAAAACCGCACACCAGTTTTTATTCCCTAATTTCAGAGCAAGATTCAAGCTGCAGCTTGTGACTTTGCTCAAAGGAGACGTCAGAACAAAGCCAATGCATTGACTTGGCTCACTTTTCCTTTATGAACTTTCCAACTGTTCTTTAAGAAGATTCAGTGTAGCCAGCTCACCTTCCAGTGAAGATTAAGAAACTTTAAGAACTGTTTGAACAGTGGTTTAAAAACTCCCAAAGTGACCACAGAAAAAATAAAAAAAATCACCACCCTGGAGCTAAAGTTAATTTTGAATCAAGGAAGCAGAAGCAGAAAGCTAGGGTGAGTTAGTTTATGGTAACTGTCACAGCTTCAGCAGTTCCTCCAGCTGTGGGTCTCTCGGGCTCAGTCGCGGAAAAATGTGTGCAAGTTTTTGGCTGGAGCAAATCTTTGCTGGCAGGGCGGGCTCAGCCCTCCTGTTGGTACTGCTGTTCTCTGCAGATGCCTGCTACATTGACAAGGATCTTTACCGCTGATGGGAGCCTTGACATTGTTTTTCTGTGATGCTCAGGTTTTATCACCTTGATCTGAGCAGAAAGAAGAGAGTTCGGTCCCTCTGAGGTCTTCACCCGACGTCCATGCGCTGGATTTCAGGAAGCTGTGCCAGCATCTTCTCCGAGCAGTGCTCACTCTGTAGTGGCTCCCTTGTGTTTTCTGAAGCGCTGCATATGTGTAGAGCATGCTGGCATTTTTGTAAAATGGCGGGCATTTATCTGATTAAGAGCTATGTAAATTTAGATGCAAACTCGTTTCAGCCCTCAGGGTGCTTGGCGTGTTGCCTGGCGTGCTCTCCGTGCTGGAAAAGTCTGCGCACCACTGTTGCTCCAAGGGAAACTTTTGAGCACATCATTCCTCTTCTTTTTTTCCTTATAGAGGTTATTGTGCCTCAGCCCTCATTGAATTCCCTCCCCAGTTCAGAAAGGAAAGGTTACTTTTCCCTCTCTTTTTCACTTGGCAACTCAAGAAGAGTTGCCATCACTGCTCACTAAAAAGGTCCCTTGCAGGGCCATTGATATTTAAGGGTGCTCCAGGGACGCCCCTGAGCTGTCTGCTGGGGCCACTGACTGGCCAAGGCAGTACAGGGACAACCTAAAAAGGAATCAGGGTAACTAAAAGATCTTCTTTGGGCCCGCAGCCCCATGAAACCCATTGATGTTGTAAATACAGTGGCATTGTCTGTCAGTCACAACAGAAAAAAAAAGATGCCTGAGGATGCTTAGGTTGGCCTGAAATTTTTTATGCGTTATCTCCAGTGATTTGAGGGGTGGCTAATTACTCTCTCTTTCCTGCAAAACCAAGAAAGGACCATCGATATTTCATATTAGGAGACATGGTCAGGATAAATACAGGTACCGCTTTTTTTTCTGCCAAGCATGCAGCGAGGAGCTCGCTGTCTGCTGGCTCTTGGCGCTCAGCGCTGGTCACCGGCTTTGGCCTCACTGCTGGCTTGGCCGAGCTTTGGGTCTGGTCCTAACTTCACCGTTTTTCTCCATGCATATATTTCACCTTGTGCAACGCCGAGCGCTCGCGCACGCCTTTAATCGCCGTCTTCTTCAGGTGTGGCCCGAGAGACTGTAGCTGACATCCTGCTGGACGTTACCCGGTTATCATTACCTGGTACGTTGCAACTGACGATCTGCAGGCTCAGTTAAATAATAAATAAATTTAAAAAAGAAAAAAAAAGTCAGCCATCTTTTGCTCTGCATGGACCTGGAGAAACCCGTTTTCTGGGGCTCTGCAGTCGCAAGGTGGGAAGGCTACACTCCCTGATGTGGGCTCCCCCAGCTCAACCCCTCTCTGCTGGATGCTCCCCCCGCACGCCAGAGGGGACAAAATATTTCACCTGCGCCTGCAATTTGAACGGCTTTTTTCCATCGGTGCGAGGGTGCAGCCCTCATCCCTGCTGTCCTCATTTCCCAGGGCTTTACACCTCCTCTGGAAGTGGTGGGTGATCTGGCCTTTGGGAACCAGCCCAGCCCACACGGAAGCCTGGAGTGTCTGCTGGGCAGATAATGAGATGCTAATTAAGCCCCCGAGGAAACGAGCTGGGGTGGGGAGGCTGTGAATGTGCATCCCTGTTACCCCTTCAGCTTCACCGGCAGCCCCATTTACAGTGGTTCGAGTGTCACTAGGATCACCTCAAGGTTTAAAAAAGCAATGCAAAAATGAGTAAATGCACATAAGGAAGCTGCGGTTCAAGCCACGGTTCTGTTTAGGGGAACGTTGTTTCACCTCTTCCCAGGCAGAGTCTCCCTCTTGTCAAGTGAGGAACTTTTAATAGGGATTTTTCAGTCCACAGTGATACTCCACTAGCCATTCGGGGGCTGATGGAAAGTGATTTTGAGACACGGTGCGGAGCATTTTGAGCCCACACAGGAATCCTGGATCCGAGGTGTTCCCCCCAGCCGGAAGATCTGTACACGGCCCCAGTCACCTTGGGTTGTTACAGTAATGGGCTGGAAACCTTGTGTAGGGGTATGCCAAGCCAGTACAGCCTCTCCTTTGTTCATGGAGAAGCATTTGTTTTATACAAACCTAATATAAAAGGGGTTTCTGTTCAGGACTGAGAGGCTTGACATTTATTTGCCACTTAAAAGCCGCTTGGCTATAAGTGGGACTTGAGTGTGGTTTTATGCCTCATGCAGGTTCTGTGTGAATCACGCCGTTAAAAACTGCTGTAAACTGATAAAGAAAAATAGTTGTTCTACAGTTTCCCTTAGCTCCATGAAAGCACTCTGAATCTTCATTTGTTCCGAGCTGCTGTTGTTATTATTTATAAAAAACTGATTGTTTTCACTGGGAATTTTGTTTGTTTTCTCTGATTCAACATGTTGCCTTATTTCCTGTAAATACAACATAAACTGTTGTATTAACAAACTGGTCTTTATAAAATAGCCTGGTAAGCATTTAGCCAATATCCACGTGTTGCAGTTTCACAAGAGCTCACAGAAGGAATTGAAAGTTTAAATAACTTTCCCATGAATTTACCCTTCAGGGCTGAACTGCTTTGCCTAAGTGATTTAATACTGTCAAGAATTTGCAGCCAGAGTAATGGTAGGCAGTATTAGAACAATTTAAATAACCTTTTCAGTCAGATCATCTCATCCCTTTGAAAGCAGCTGGTGGAATCTGTTGTCTTTAAAAAAAAAAAAAACCAAACCAAAAAAAACCCCAAACCTTGCCTTTGAAACTTTAATTTCAAATTTACAAGTTTCTTGACATATTGTGACTGCTGAGTGAGGCTGCAAGAGGGCCAGGAGAACCCCCTTTTTTCTGTTTTGTGTATAGCAAAGTGTTTGGCTTTAAATTGCGTGCTTTTTATCATCACTTCTGCCAGTGGAAGCAGGCGTTTGTGAACACTGTAGGCCTTGTAGAAATTTTCTCCGTGGCTTACCTGGCTTGTAGTCAATTCATGCTTTGCAAAGGCTGTTGCTGGCTTTGCCACTTTTTGCCACCTTTAAAACACACTTTCTATCTAAAATGAAGGGATATGCCCTAAAGTTTTGTGGATCTAACATATTTTCAGAGTGATTAGACCCGAGAGGAGCCTTCCTGAGCTCCTTGGTACATTTGCATTGCACATAAAACAGGTTGCAACTTCTGTGAGAAGCTACAAACCATACTGTGCAGAGAGGGAAAACACTGATCTTTTTGTCAGGCTTCAGCTTGTAAATCATTTAAATTCTCAAACAAGCATTCCTCTGTTTTGCACAGAACTTCCTATTGCTGCTGTGAGTACTGGGGTACTGGGTTGGCTGGCACCAACCAGGCTGGGATTTCTGAAAAACATGTGAATGTCAAGTCTTAACTTCCCTTGAAGTCGCAGCTAGACTGGTTTTAACTTCAGCTAGATTTGGGCCAGGGCAATCAACTTAGTGAAATCCCCTTTATATTTGCCATACAGCTCCTCCCTCTTCTCAAGTATTTTTTGTGTATTATTTCGTGTGTATAGGGAAAAAGTATTTTCCCTACTTTTTAGTGCTGCTGAAGCGGGAGAGGCCTTGCCTGCTTGCCTACATAACAGAGAAGGCAGAAGGATTCTCCAGCCCACGTTAGGTGTTGGAGATCAGTGGACGAGCTTGGCCCAGCTTCGTCTGAATCTGAGCCGGCTGGTTTGGGTTTCCTTGCGTAGGTTTGCCAAGTACCCGATCACCATCTGTGTTACAGATGAGCCTGTTAGGTTTCTTGCAGCTTTAGTCACCTTCGTGCTTTCTTTTGCTCAGTTTACCGGACAGGCACGGCTCCGTATTTTACCAGGCTGTCTTTGGTTTTGCAGGTAGCTGTATCCAGCTGGGTGGCAGGTGGATCCAAGGGTTACCATGAAGTTTTCAGGACCCCTGGAGAACCAGAGGTTGTCTCTCCTTCTGGAGACGGCAATCTCTAGGGAAGCTCAAATGTGGAAAGCACATGTGCCGAAAATTCAGCCCAATCAGGTAACGTCTCTTCTTCACATCATTCATCTTAGCAAAGGCATGAGACTGTCCTCTGGTATGTTTTTATGTGAACAACTGAAGCTGTTGCATGAGAGGTTACTTTCTGTTTGAGACCCGGGAACTTAGCCTCGGAAGCAAGTGACTACTTTTTTATTTGAGGGACGTACCTGCAGCAGTCGGCGTAGAGAACACGCCATACAGCGTACACTGTAGATCTCTGCTGTTGCTTCTGAAAGCATGTACATGTATTGTCTTAATTAAATTCTTTTTACAAATTGTGTGGGTAATTAATGCACATTCCTAGTGGGCACCAACTCTGCAGCAGTTCTTGAAAGCAGCTTCATTTTCTTGGACTGAGTTCACTAATAACACCGTTGAAATGCTGGTTGCTTTCCACATGAACCGACGTCTTCTCACATGAACCGTTACTTCCAGCTTAGCTCAGGCCTCCCCTGAAACAGCATTTTCACAGCGAAAGCCTTACTTGGCGACCTTTTCCCATTCTCAGCCAGATTCTTCCCTGGTGTAAATCACCCTAGTTCTGCAGGGGAGGCTGAAGCCAGATGAGGATCTGACTTGGTAAGGCACTGTCTACTTCAGGAAGAACCTCGCTGACTGTAGTGGGACTATTTACGGAGCAGGATGCACGCTAATGTCAAGGGAAGCGGAGCCAGGCGCTGGCCTGTTCCAGTGAGGAATGTTCTCGTGGGACTGGGGAAGAATTCAGGCTGGAAGGGACCGCAGGGGGTCCGCAGTCCATCCTCCTGCTCAAGTTCTATGTCAGGGCCAGCTGGGAGGTTGGACCAGGGCACTCGTGGCCTTACCCAGCCCAAACTGCGTTTGTGTTCCTTGTGGAACGCGTCTGTCTAGCATGTGCACTCAAAAAATGCCTGTAAACTCCACAAAGCTTTGTTTAAAACAAAATGTGAAACGTGAGGATGCTTGTCGTAGGGTTTCTGGTACTTTGTCGCTGGGTTGGGCAGAAAAAAACCCGTAGTAACGGGCTTGGATCCGGTCTTGCTGTTCTTGATCCATATAAACTGTTCACACAGGTATGTCAGCTGTTGTCAAAGCTAATCAGTGTGGTGGTGGTTTTTCTGTCTGGTGAACAAGAAACTGCTGTTGTTGTGTAGGAACAAATATGTTTTTAAAGGGCTCAGTAGTAGTTTTGTTAATCCACATTTAGGTTTCTCCATAAGTGTCCCGGTTGTCAGAGGTGCTGAGTATATTGTAGCTGTGGCTGTCTTTGGGCACATACAATTTAAGACCCTGTTTTATGGTAAACCAGCCTGTTATTCCATGCTGGCAGTATTCCTGGGGTTAGTAATTATAATGTAGGGAGATAAGATTACAGTATAACAAGATAGGTTAGGGACTCGGAGAGCGTAATCAGGCCAGATTCTTGTGTGAAAATTTCACAGGGACAAAGCGTTTGCAGTTTTGCCTTGGTGAAGTTGCTTCTGGCTCAGAAACCACTACCAGCATTAGACAGTCTTCCTAGCAATCCCTCCCTTGCAGGATTGCTCTGTCGCCCTTTGGAGGTGAGCTTCCCCGCCCGCGCTATGTTCGAGTTGTCGCTGCAGCAGAAGCACTACCCTCAGCCCTGTCTGTGGTGAAGAGCAGTTGTCCTGCTGCCAGGGACCTTGAGGGGGTCTCAGCATCTCCGCGGCTGAGGTTTGCAGCACCTGACAAAGTGTTGTCCTAAGGGGTAAATACTCGGAGAGGTTCACAGGACTCTGGGCCGTCTGCCGAATGTGAAACTGGGGAGGCAGCTCTGTTTGCCTGCTGTGAAAAGTCGGAGTGGGATCCAGTATGGAAACAGCCTGATTGCTAAAGCCAGCGTGAGGTTTGTGCTTGCTAGCAGAGTCTCAGGTCTGGCCTGGACGAATGCCGAGTTTGTTCTTTTAGTGTGCAATTATGTCATGATGACGGAGGATCTCTCCCCACCCTCCTCCCCTGCACTTCAACATACTGCTGGGAGTGTTTCCTGGCCCGCGGTGCTTGTCCCCTAGGGTTTCTGCTCCTGGAATTTCCACCCCCAAAACTCTGTTGTCTTTGTGACCTTTTTCTTTATACTTTCCTATGTGTCAGTTCAGACATTGACTTTCAGTCAGTTCAGACATAGAATGCCACACCATTGAATGTTTTCTAGCAGTAAACAATCATTAAATTGGATTGAAATCTCTGTGTGCATCTCTGTAAAATGTACCAAGGTCAGATTTAAAACAGAACATAAACACAGTTGTCTGCTCTGGGGAAATCCTGACTTGCAGTGCCACGGTGCAGCTGAAAACCCTCTCTCTGTGGTCACATGTTTCTCTCTGCTCCTACAGTCTGTGACACCCGGTTTTTCAAACTGTCACGTGTTCCTCCACTTCTGCAGCGTTCATTTTGGCAATGTTCCAGTCATGGATGTTCTGTGTGAATTATCCTATTTTCTGTAGTATCTGGAAGAAGGTCATATTCCCCGACATCTACTGCCTTCTTTTGAAAACAGCTGCAGTAGCCTAAAAGCTCACTTGGATGAAACTGTCATTTATTTCCCATGACAGTCGGGAAATCTGCATCCTTCTGTGTATCAGATCTGGCAACCCAAAGTGTATGTAACTTTCCATTCCTTGCTACAAAGGTAGACTGGCTACAGGAAGGGTTTTAATGAAGTCATCTCGTTTGCAAATGAGAAAATGTGAGTGCGTCTACAAAAAAACCTAATGAATAGATGGGAGCTACACCGTAACTATTTTTCTGGAGCAGACTTCCGGTTTTGAGTCTTTAGGAGACCTTTTTGGTTCTAATGTTTAAAACCGGAACAAATTTAGTTTCTAAATATGTGTCGGAGTTGAGAACTTTAAAAGGAAGAAAGAAACTCATAGTTACAGAAACAGGGAGACTTTACATTTTTAGTACAGGATGCAGAATCTGTTGGGAACTTTGGTCCCGATAATGTATGTGATTTTTCTGTTTTGTTTTTATTTTTTGTTTGAAAACTCCCATTTCCTACTGCCATATATAGTTCTTTTAGTTTCCCTCTTTTAAATGTAGGCCACTGGCTCTGGGTATTTGCAACATATCGAAGCCAGATGTCGCAGGGGCTTTTATCAGCCTGAAGAAATAGGTGGGCTGAGTCTGGAACCCTCCTCCTAGTGCTTCTGAATGTATTTAGTCTTTTTTTGTTTCCTCTCTTGGGTTATACAGCATGCAGATGACCTTCAGAAGTTTCCACGTGAGAACTGAGGCTTGAGAAATCAAGCAGTAAAGATTGGTCAAAGATTGATTTTTGCACGTTACCAAGTAACAGTGCAGCAGAGAGGTGTGTAAGCCAAGATTTTTGTTTTCTTTTGTTGTGTTTTTTTTTTTTTTTTTTAATAGAAACAGTGTGTCACTTCTATTACTCCTCCTTTCTTGCCTGTTCTGGCTTTCTTCCTGTCTTGTCGTTTGTTCTCTGTACCTGTTGAGAAATCAGGAGACCTCGGTTTATTTCCAGTTTTTCCACTGTCTCAGCACATGACCTTTTTCGGTCTTTTAACCTTCTGGTGCCCATTTTATCCTGTGGGCAAATCAGAGCCTCACTTACCATTTTTGTAAAACCTTGTGAGGTTAATGCACCCAGCTCTTCTGCTCTGCTGAGCAGTAATGTCTCTCCCCAGTGTTTGTGCACGTTATCGTGCCGATGGCAGAGGCTGTGCTGCTTGAGCTCTCTGCTGCACCGCTAAACGGTAGGCAAACCCTGCAAAATGCCACTTCCGAAAGCTATCAGGAGAGCACCTCTAATTCCCAGCTGCTTGGAGGTCACTCTGGCATAAAACAAGGGTTCCTGAGACCAAGGAAGGACCGATTCGGCTGCGATGTTTACAGCTGCCCTTTTCAGAAGCCACCCAGTCCTGATAAAGGTCACCTGCTTGCTCCCCGGGGAGCCCACAGCGGGCCTAGGCAGAAACAAAGAGGGGAAAGAGCAAAACATCTCTGTCTGGGACAACAGTCACTAAAGAAAAAAAAAAAGATCAGGTAGGGTGTTTTTCTTAGATTAGACAGCAATAAAATTGAGTCATGTTTGAGGTCACAGATAGTATTTTCTTTTTAGTCTGCATTTTCCAAAAGTCTCAAGGTATTCTTAGAGATGATTTGTACTGCGCTCACACTCTGGAACCTGACTCACGGCCTCCGGCCCTCCTGTCCTGTGCAGCGGGCCCCAAATAAGATATTAACCATCACAGGTGCTGGAGGCCTCGTGTCTGTGTGTTTTGTATGGGGTGCTGCCTTGGGCAGAATTACTGACCTCTGCGTTGCTCACTTTGCAGTGGTAAGATGACAGACACAGTGGGTGCGGCGCTGCCCTTTCGTTGTTCCGCATCGTCACGTGCGGTCAGCAGGCTCATGTTGAGTGGCTTCGTGTCGTGTGATGTGCAGTACCTGTCAGGAATCTTCACAGAAGCTTCCTGTTAGCTGACAGCATTTAAAGGCCTGTTCATCGATATAGTGACAGACAGGATGCTTCTTGATAAGGAATCAAGCAAATAATGCCAGGAAGTGGGTCAGTGTGATGTACCCCTGCTTTAGGTGAGGAAGAGGGAGAAGTCGACATCCCTCCGCTTCCCCGTTTGTGTCCCAAACAGATCCCAGCAGCTCCGTAGTTCTGCAAGGTGTCTTATTTGTGTTCATGCCAAAAACAAAACTGATGGGTTTACACATGCTGCTGTGCTCTGAAAAAGTGGGAATTAGCATCACATCTTCTGCCTGGAAAAGAAGTCACGGGTCTGTCAGACATGGGTTTGGAATAGCTTTGGTAGGTTTGCACATCCGATGGGGCTGTTGCGCTCCTCCGGTGTCACGTTTTGCACTGATACTGGCAGGGCGCATTGCGTGTGGCGGTCTGTCCGCTGCTCCCGCCGGCCTCCCGGGGGATGGATTGTTTGTGCGCTCCGCAGGCGGAAGACTGGAAAAGAGCTGCAGAAACCTCTGTGGTTATTTTACAGAGGTGCCAAGCAGCACTAAGCAGACTGGAGAAGGAGGAAGGGAGTACAGTTAAAGAGCAGTGGTTGATCTTGTGCTCTGCAGGAGCATTCAGCCTGCCACGTTACACGTCACCGTCGGTCCCGAGCACCGGGTAGACAAAGAGACGGCTGTGAGCCAACGGCTGTAAGTGTGCAGGGCAGTTTGTAAAAGTTACTCTAAGGCAGCGCGGCAGCAGCACTGCCTCTCTTCGCTCTCAGTAAAACTCTGTCAGGCACTTTTGCAAGAGCCCTGCCTGCGCTCCGTGGGGTGTCTCCTGCAGAGCAAATCAGTGCTGAAATCCCTCGTGCTTCTTCACGCAGCTGCCCGCTGTCTCCCTGCTGCGGGCGAGCCAAGCCGCACCTCCTGCAAAGACCTGCATGGGTGCCAGTCCGGAGAAGAGCACTTTGGCACCCGCAGGGGCTCGGACCGCGACGGCTGGGGGGGAGGTAACGTGGCCCCTGCTTGCAGCAGCTGGGGGTCCCGGGCACCTGCAGTCGCACGGGGTGAGTAGGGCCGCGGCTCAGGCAGGTGCCTGATGCTGGTGGGGACTGTGGGGAAGAGCTGGGGGTGCTGTCGCCTTTTTGATGGCAGGAGTCACGTGGACGTCTTTGCTGCCGGGACGGGCAACCGCATCTGTAGGTTGGGCCCTGCTCTGATCTGGCTGTCCCTCCAAAAAAAAAAAGAGGGGGGGAAA
The DNA here is from genome assembly GCF_000687285.1 of Phaethon lepturus. NCBI lineage: Eukaryota > Metazoa > Chordata > Aves > Phaethontiformes > Phaethontidae > Phaethon > Phaethon lepturus. Next base: position 22,282 of record NW_010514626.1, read on the forward strand.
AGCGCCAGCTGGAGAACATGGATTGTTTTTAATTTTATATCTATCTTGCTTAGATACACTGTTTTGTTTTTCAGTGGTTCAGATTAAACACCATTTCTTTTTCACACGGAAAGGACAGATGATACCAGGGACTGAGCGTACAGTCCCAAGGGCGGTTGTTGGGTCTGTCTTGGAGCGACCTGCTGCTGCCCTGTGAAAACGGAGCCTGCCCTCGCTGGGCTTGGGTTGCTTTTCCCTAATTAAAGCTGTCATGCTAGGCTGTCGTGCTCTTCCAACCTGGGGGCTAAGTTCCGCAACGGTGGATTTGTGGCGACAGAACAAAGAGCTGGCCGTGAGTGGCAGAAGGCGACGTCTGTGGGGAAAGTACCTCTGCACCAAAGAGGAACTTTTGCTTTCCAGCCCAAAGGGACTTTTTTACTTTCAGCCACCGTGGCGTCTCGTTTTCGCTTTTAATTTTATATAACTAAGGAACAGCGACCTTGCCACTTACTTAAAGAATTTTACAGTGCTGCATTTCTTATTTGTGTTACTAGGATGACATGGGTATACCTTTGAGGGAGAGGGATAAAGACCGACAGCTTTGCGTGGGAAGCTCCTTGCCATGCTCGGAAGTAGCGGCAGGGTTTCTGTGGTGGCACCAGTTCTCAGCCCTTCTGCCTGCCTCTTACAATGGTCCGTGACAAACCTTCCTTGTGCTGACGGGTGGAGGTTTACATTCACCTGGTCTTTCTGTGCGAGGGGATTCTCCCCCCCACCCTTGTGCTCCTTTATTTGCAGTTAGAGACTGGAGTAGACAAATTTTTTGTGTTCTTGCAGAAAAAGAACTGGAGATTCACCTCCTTTCCTCTGCTTCCCCAGATAGTTCTTAAGAACACAGATTTTATTTTGAAGCCTTACTCCTGCTGCACATATACCTAGATGTGAGTTCACTTTGCAGATGTTCCTTCATGTCAAAGGAACACAACACTCTATGTAGGGGCCTGTTTTTGTTTGTTTTAATTTTATATCTTAGATACACTGTTGTTTTTCAGTGGTTTCGATTAAACGCCATTTCTTTTTCACAGGGAGAGGACAGATGTTAGCAGGGACTGAGCGTACAGTTGCTATTCTTTGCGATACGGCCTTGCCATTTAAAGCTAATTCCCGAGTCTGAAACTTTGCCTTTCGGCCTCACGCTGCCCGCGAAGGGTGAGAGGATGCAAGGATGGATCTTGGGAGGACTGAAGACTGAGAGGCAGCGTGGAAAAGACCACCTCACCCTTTCCACCCGTGCTGTTTTTAGGAGAAGGCCTAATCTTTTGCTTTGGCAGATGCAGGGAAAAGGGCGCTGAACCAGGACAGACACCGGCAGGAGCTGTTGAAGCTGACTCCCATTTCTGCTGGGATCTAGCAGGAGTGGGATTTGCCAGGAATGGAAGGGGATGGGAAACCCCCCCGCTCCGTGTTGCTGAGGCACAGCCCAGCCTCCCCAGCAAGGAGCCCAATGGATGCCCTTTTTGCCTGCTCCTCTAGAGCAGATGTATCGCAGGAGGGAACGCGGGGACAGAGAGCCTGCTGCCCCGTTACACTGCCGGCCAAGGGCCCAAGCCCATTCCTGTTGCTTTCCCCCTGATGCTGCTGTGCAAGCCCTGTCCTGCTGATTTCCCCGTGAACCTGCTGTGGCAGGACCAGGGCGCTGATTTAAGAGTCAGAGGCAGGTTTTTAAAGTCCAGTTTATTCTGTTTGACGTGGTAGTGTCAGGTTGGCTTTTAGCAGGTGAGGTTAGCTGCTGGATTCACCCAGATACTGCGTTTCCAAATTAATCCTTTAAGCTGCTTGAAACATTTTGAGTGCACAGTATTGTCCCAACCTGGCTGCGGTTACAGGTCCTTTTGTATGGCTTTGTCCTCTTCCATTTAAAAGTAGGTGCAATCAATAAAGCAATAAGGAACTTCCTCTTCACTATCACTCCTCCCCCTGCTGCCTGTTTTAGGTTCAGCTGTGCAGGCCTCGCTTTGCTACGGAGGAAGTTTGCTCTGTAAGGACAGCCGGTAAATAACATAGTGTTGCCCATTTTTCTCCCTAGGGACATTCTAGGTCCCTATCCCGCTGTCCGAAAGATGTTTTTAGCACAGCATTTAATAAACTCCTTACTGGCATGTGGTATATTCATTACAGTCCCAGCGCGCGTCAAACTAGCGTTTCTGGAATGAGCGCAACGCGCTGCAGACAGCGGGTGTCCCACACCTGGTGGGGCTCAGATTTCACCCTTAAAGTGCAATAATGGTTTTAGAACGAATCGCTATTTCTTGGAATTGCGAAAACTAATTTTCTCTTCTCTCCTGAAAAATGGTAGGTGCTTTTTAAAAAGCCACGCTGTAGTCGAGTGGCATCCAAAGGTCCCAGCCGAGAGCAGAGGCCCATCTGGATCGGACGCACAGTCCTGCTGACGCCGTTGCGGCTTCAGGAAAGAAAACAAGGCAGGACTTTGTTCTCCTCAGGGGAACACCTGATAGAGCGCCGAAGGCACGTTTTAGAGGCAGAGGTAGTATCGCTTCATTAGCCCAGCTCGTACAGCTGGAAAAAACAACTTTGGATTGCACAGCCCTGCACCTTCAGACCAGATCCCTGCTACAGCAGCACTGTTACTGTTGTACTTTTCCCAAGGGAATGGGGTGGCCGCATTTTGGCAGGACGCGCATCTGCGAGCAGCAGTAACTGGCTGCGCACCCACCATCGCAAAACCCAGAACTCAGCCCCGGGGCTCGAGCCCTGCCACCTTCCCCGCCCCTTCCGTCCTGCTCAGTGCTGAAGGTGGAGCTCAGCAGCAGTAAGAAAGTTAAGTATAGAGTAAAGATGCTGTACTGTAGGGAACAGCAAAAGGTGTGAAGCCGGCATCCTCCAGGAGGCCCTAGTGTAATAACAGCTCTGCCTAAAACCTCTACTTTCACGCACCGCCTTGACTCCAAGGCCGGAGAGGCAGTAGACCTGTAACAGAGCATTATGGTGTATGTAAGGCACACAGTCAGTACTTTGGTGATAGAGCCTGAAATATTTATTTTGCATCAACATCTGGTGTTTTTATTTTCTACTGTCCCCGCCTGTCTTCGTGCCAGGAGGAGAGCTACAACCCAGCCCAGCAGTGATGCTGGTGTGCGCAAGCCCTTAGCTTTCTTTTCCACGGTACTTGGCCAGCCAGCGTTTTGTTTGGTTCCTCTCATGAACCGCCTCAGCAGTAGCCAAAAGAGCACAAGGTCCCCGCGCGTAGCAGAAGAAATTTGTTTAGTTTTACTTCTAGACACATCCTTGCTAATCACCCCAAATAATCCCCGTTGAAGTGAGACCAGAGACTTACTTGGCTGAATGGAAAGGCTCTAGAAGAGCTACCAATATTTCTGAAGAAAGTCAGAGAGAAAGATTTTTACATCAATGACTGATCTGTGCATGCGGTTAAAATTCAGCTATAGTCCAAACAGATTGACAGTGGTGACTTGGGCCAAAAAGTTTAAAAAAAAAAAACAAACCAGCTGAAAAACTTCAACATACACTGAGCTAAAACTGTCCCCATAGTTTGAAAGAAAAATAAACCTTTCCTCTCAACCACCAACTCTGTCCCTCCCCACTTCTGTTTGCCAGCAGCAGTGCACCCGCCCGGCTCCCATAGCACATCTGGTTTTGCTCAAGCTGGGCATTTCGGTGTATCTACAGGGTTCTAAGGAGGTTTTAAAACCCAATAGATCCCTTCTTCGAGCTATCCTGGAGCAGAAACTACAAGACATCCTTTCTCTTTTCCCCAACCTCCAGTGAAATTTCTGAGTGAGGGTTGAGGGTGCTGTGAGGAAAGTTGCCTTTTCCAGGGCAGATTTCTTGGGACAGAGTAAGTAACTGCAAGAACAAAGGGGTGATTGAGGCTGGCACGAGGCCCCCCCTTTCCAAAGGAGGTTTTGTTTCCCTGCTGAGTGAGTAACTCCTGCAGAGGTAAAACATTTGGTCTTCTCTGACTTGCTCAGCCTGCGTGTAAGAAGAGTTTTGTTTTTCTCTCCAACAGGATGCAGCCATTTCTCCAAAGCAGAGGGATGAGGTCATTCAGTGGCTGGCCAAGCTCAAATACCAGTTCCACCTTTATCCAGAAACGCTCGCCCTGGCCATCAGCCTTTTGGACAGGTTTCTAGCTGCAGTAAAGGTAAATATTTGCAGATACATAAACTGGAATAAATTCATACCACCCACTTGGCTATTTCTGTGTCCAGGCTGAGCAGTGCAGCTGTATGGAAAAGGTTTCTTCCCCGCCCTCTGCTCTCGCACCCTCTGCCTTTCTCACACATGCAGAGGATGGTACCTGCACTGCTCCAGGAACTTAATTTCGGGTTGTGGAACTGGCAGCACACACTGCCGCCAGGAACTTTTGAAGGTAGGTTCTTTCCATAGTCATTTTTAACCTGGGGAAAGTGGCCATTGCTTTAATGAGAACACGCAGTTCTCGGGGAACTGACCCAGTGCTTGTAGCTGCTCCGGATATTTTCCCTCTTTTCTCCATTGTGCCCCTTTCCCCTCATGTAATGCAGCTCATTAGTTTAAATGTATACTAAGCTGAGAGAAAAGCAGCACCCCTCCTCTTCAACAACGTGCTCGCTCTTAAGCTGGTGTGAATATTGAATTTACCTCGGCACAATTCCTATTAGCAACCAGAAAGAGAGGCTGCAGAGAGATTATGCTTTAGATAAAAAGAGAACAGTCTCTACCTTAACCCAAATTGACTCAAAGCTAAAGGAAATGCCTGCGAGCCTGCAGTTCGAAACCTAGGCCCAGTGCCCTCTGACAGAGAAGTCAGGGAAAGTCCCTGCTCACAGCATATTTCTCTCATGTTTTAACTGCATTTAATCTCATTTGTAGCACCTGGAGTTGCTGGGAGCACATGCTAGTAGTGAACTAGCTGCAGGAAACAAAAAAATGTTTGAGGACAGGTTTGGGCCTGGCAAGTGTGCTAGTGCAGGGAAAAAAATGGAGCAAGAAGGCAGAGCCAGAGGTGATGGCTTTTTGGGGGAGTAGTTCACTGCTAACCTGCTCTAAACCCTGACTGACAGACTAAGAGCTTAAGACTGAGGTCAGGCCAGACCCAAGCGGAGGAGAAAGAGGGGTCGGCAAGTGGGGTGCAGGCCAAAGTGACAGGTTGTCCCCCGCCGCTGTTGTGAGCACGATGAAGAATATATATGCCCATTCAGTGTGAAGGCTGTTACACCATAGACACTGTTTAACAAAAGACAAAAGCCCGCATTTGGGCTGCCTGCCACCGGGATCTGCCGCTCTCCTGTCGCTGTCAGGCTGCCGTGGAAGCAAGTTAGGCGTGCTGTGCTTGGGCCGTGTCCTGCCCCCGCGCAAGCGACTGAACAAACTGTGGGTCAACCCGAAACCCCTGGCCTTGAGCTGTCAAGTCAGGCTTTGGGTAGCCTTATCTCTTAACCTATTTGCTCAGTTACAGTCCGTGCTCTGCAAACCTGCAGTCTCATCTGCACGTGCGTCTAATCTCATCACCAATGCCATTAGGTCAGCAATATAGCTTAGGTGATTTAAGCAGAAGGCGGCGGTCTGAGCCTGTGCACTTACATTTCTATGCAGCCTTAAATATTGATAAACATTGCTAATGTTTTAATTACAAACCGTGGAAGTTTCTATTTCTAAGGAGATCTTGAAGTAGCTGATCTACTGAGATGGGAAATAGATTTAAATCCCACAGCAGCTAAGGCCCTCGGGTACAGTTTTTCTTGCAGTCATTTGCAGCAGCCAATAAGTCTGCAAAGAAAGTATGACAACACGAGTAAGGAGTCCACCGCATGCTTCAGGCAGCGAGAAGGAATGTGGAAAGCTGTATTCTCTGAGTGAGGATTGTTCAAACAGCTCACAGCTTTGTGCTCCCTGTCCCAGTTTTCCTCTCCCATAAAGCTGTCATGCCTCCACTGCAGCTTAACTTCTGGGGTTTTTTTGACCAGGCGCTACCATGTGGGATTTTATTATTAAGACAACTAGTCCCTTCCCCTCACCGTGAACACGCTTTGGAACTGCTGGGACTGGCCACCCCTAGGGCTGTTTACCAGCCAGCTGCAGTTGGCGTAACTCGCTGCACAGCACTCATTAACCCTCCACAGAGCTGGGCTTACAGCCTCCCCTCAGCTTGTCTGCGTGCAAGGAGCCGGACAGGCAGAGAGAGGCTCCTGTAGGAGACCAGGATGGGTGACAGGGTTTGTTACACACTTTGGTAAAAGACAGAGTTGTTCCTTCCAGGTCAGTCGCTAGAGGGGATGCACTTGGGAAAGAGAGGAGACAAAATTACTGTTAAAAACTATGGGGAGAGTAAGTGTCCCTGATGGTAGGACCCTGCTCTAGACACCGGCTTTTCCCTGAAAGGTATCTTTCTTTGCTGTAGAGGATGTTGTGCTAACTTGGCAGTTCTCTTTCAATCTGGCTGCATGGTCAAGAATGACTTGCAGTTGTGCCCTCAGAGAATTTATTCTCTTTGCTTACAGTGACACCTGAATGCAGCAGCAGACGTGTGGACGTGCACTCCCGGCCCCTACACATATTTAAGTTGAAGTTTAAATGGCACTAGAAAGCCAAAGCTCTAGGCACAGCGTGGTCCTTTTTATCTAACTGGGGCTGCATGTGGATCTTCAACTTGTACATCGTCGCTTGTTGCTTTCCAGAAATGGCATTCTGGGTTTCTTGACAGCTCATTGTGCGAGTGTAACATGCAGCATCTCACCCCATAGCTCTTGCATCTGCTAAAATTTACCCAGCAAGAAGAACTCATGGCAGCAGGTCAGGCTGTAAGCAGATTTTCACACTCTGTGCAGGATTTTCACTTACCTTTGTTTCCAGCATGTCCTAACGTGGACAGAAGAGGGCCAATTGCCAGTTGGCTACTGGAGGCAGGGGCACGGCCCTGCAGCTGCCTACTCACATGGCTGCGACAAGGTTAAAGAACAGCACCTCTGCATTTCCTACCCCCAGCCACCAAGAAGCAGGGGGACACAGCCTGTGGTTTTTACGCTGATGTTGGAAGGGAAGGTCCTTGTCGGATGGTCAAATTGACAAAGATCGCTGCTAAATAAAACTCCAGCAGATGCGCCACATTCGAAGCGTGGGCTCAGTCTGGTCCGGCACACGGACTGTCTGAACACTGCTTCCCCCTCACCCCCCAGCCAAGGCCCAGAAAAGGGAGGTTTTGATGCATGGGGGGTGGGGGGGAGGTGGTAAATCACCCTTTCCCCTCCAAATTTCACTTACCTTCCCTAAAACAACTCACCACAGAAGGGAACAGCTCTCCCTCCACGCTTCCTGGGCCACAGTTTGGACAACTGCAGTGCAAAATCACGAGTAGTGATTTTTATGGGTGTTTTATATTCCCTAGGCAAGGACAGGATTTTTAAATTCTCCTCTTTTTCCTTCCTGTTCTGTGTCTGCTCCCCAGCAGCACTAACAGGAGAGCTCTGCTGAAGCAGGTGGAGTGGGGCAAGGTTTTTTTGTGGAGTGACATCATCTTCTGATTTTCTCCTTCCCATTTCTGTTTCACGGCCTAAAAATGAGGTCTTTCCGCTCCAGCGCCGCACATCAGTGGGTGCCAGTTACGGTCATGGGGCTGGCGGATCTTTCTTCTGCCTTACGTCACGGAGCATGGATTTTTGCTTGGCACAGCTTGCCACTGCCGTGGCGTACTTGCAGGTCAGCCTGCTGATCTAGAAAGTGCTGCCTGGGCAGCCGAGACCCTGGGGCTCAGGATGTCCGACCAGAAAGCATTATGCATAATTTTTGCATCATATTCACACAGAGACTTCTCTGCTCTTCTGTTCCGTAGGCCCGTCCAAAGTACTTGAACTGTATTGCAATCAGCTGCTTCTTCCTTGCTGCAAAGACCATTGAGGAAGATGAGGTAATTTTTCCTTACTACCTTAGCGTTGTCTGAATATATACTTTGCCAGCCCTGCCTTTGCTTGCACAGAGGGGCTGATGCTTACCAGGACAGGAACGAAGTTTTTTTGTGTGATTTCTATAACGATCGGTTTTCTGGTTTCTTTTTTGCGTTGCCTTTTGCAGAGGATTCCAGTACTGAAGGTGTTGGCTCGGGATAGCTTTTGTGGTTGTTCTCCAGCTGAAATACGCAGAATGGAGAAGATTATCCTGGATAAGCTGAACTGGGATCTTCACATGGCAACGCCGCTGGATTTCCTTCATATTGTAAGTAAGGGGCTATTTAGATTCCTTCTGGTGCCTGTCGGTGTAAGTAAGGTACCTAGACAAAAACTCTACCTGCAGGGGAGCAAAGCCCTCACGATGTGTTCGTCATTCCTCTGTACAAGTAGTTTCTGAAAGAAAAAGCCTTTGCCAGAGAATTTCACAGGAGACTTGTGACACCTTGGGCGCCATTTCCAAAACGTGGGCCTGCCATCTGGCCTGTTCCTAGGCATGCTAAACTGCACACTAAGCCTCACAGCTCCTGAAACCCTTGCCTTAATTGCTAGTGGCTTTGCTCAAAGCTAAGTGCCAGGCAGCACAAGAACAGTAAGTACAACCGCAGAAGTAAGCACTGATGCCGGGCCCATGGATGTGCTCCGTGCCTGCTACAGAAAGGCACGGCCAGAGAACCAGATACATGGATGAGACAAAGGGAAAGAAGTGTCCCGAGGTTCTCTGTTGGATGTCGTCCTCTCTGCTTGCTCCAGAAGGAGTTTCTGTAGAGGACACCTCAACTGCCAAACCTGTGGTGTTGAGCAAGAAGAGTGGAAGGGGATGGCCTTTTGCATGGCCCCAAGAAGCCTGGCCACCAGGCAGATGGGGTGTATGATGGCAGGTTCACCTGAAAGGCTGCACCAGGCTGTTTGGTGGTTCAAGGCATTGGTTTTTTTTTCCGCACGGTGTGGAAGTTGCCTCAAAGGTTGGGCTGGAGGATCCTCGTGCGTCAAAAACATGTCGCATGCCGTTCTTGAGGCACGACCTGGCTCTGCCTGTGGGGTTGCCTGTCGGTGACGCCAGCTGCCTCACTTGCTTGTTTCCCCCCCTAGTTCCACGCAGTTGCGGTGTCCAACAGGCCTCAGCTACTGACCATCCTGCCCAAGCTGAGTCCCTCTCAGCACGTGGCGGCGCTCACCAGGCAGCTGCTGCACTGCATGGCCTGTTACCAGCTGCTGCAGTTCAAGGGCTCCATGCTGGCGCTGGCCATCGTCAGCCTGGAGCTGGAGAAGCTGCTCCCCGACTGGCTGGCTCTCATCATCGAGCTGCTCCAGAAAGCACAGGTGAGGGGGTGCTGGCACCGCACACCGCAGCAGGGAGGGACCAGGGGCTGCGGAAGGCCACGTCTCGCTTGGCGCTCCAGTGATCCAAGCCAGCCGGGGCTTTCGGATCCCTAGCTGCTCACCTCTGCCCACGGTTACGCTTTCACAGGGACAGTTGTGCCGCAGCCTGAAGGGACGGTTGGTTGGGACAGTGCTGCATAACCTCGATCTTGACTGCATGCAGTAGGTGACAAAGGCGGGAGCTGTGTGCCCTGACGTATACGGGCGCGCTCTGCACCAGGGAGAACGTGACACGCTGGGGTTAAAAAATCCTAGTTAGCTGCTCAGCCGTTCATTCTAAGCGTATGGGGTTGGTCCTGCAGGTACTGGGAAGGCAAATGGTCAAGCTGCTAAAAAGAGGCAGTGAAACCTTTTAATATCTGAACGGTCTTTTCCCTCCCGCTATTGCCATGGGGTGTAAGGAGGAGCAGGGGTCCATACCTTATGGAGTCGTCACATTGGGAGGTCTTTTTGGTCCTTTGTCACTTACTTTCTGCTGCATCCAGCATGTCACTGAGAAGCGACATGCACGGCTGGCCGGCACGTTCAGAGCCCTAGCACTGCCCTGGCCGACAGCCTCTCCTCTCCGTGGCAGCGATCCCGCAACGCCGGTATCTTTGCTTGTCTTCCCACTCCAGATGGATAGCTCACAGCTGATCCACTGCCGGGAGCTCGTGGCACATCATCTTTCCACCCTGCAGTTTTCTCTGCTGCCCAATTCTGTATATGTCTACAGTCCCCTCCAGCATACCCTGGTGACCTGTAACAGAGGAGCGTTCAAATGCCCGCCCTCCTCTGTCCCAGGGCCGGGTTTCTCCAAGGACAACGGCAGGCCAGAAGTGCCCGTCACAGGTACAGCCGCGCTCTACCAGCGTCTGCCAGCTCACAGCGGTTGCAAGCAAGCCTCTGCCAAGCGTAAAGTGGAAGAGATGGAAGTGGACGACTTTTACGACGGTATCAAGCGTCTCTACAACGAAGACATCGCTCCAGAGGTAGTGCCTCTTGAAAACATGGGCTCTGTTTGTGGCGCTGATGTCTCGAGGCAGGAGGGCAACGTTTCCCCTTGTCCACCCTTACAGCCAGTGTCCGTGATGTAGCTGTGAGTGCCCACCGCCAGCTCCACCGTAGCTACTCTAGAAACCATGCAGAACCTGGCACCTCGTGTTCTCAGTGGGGGGGAGAAGGGGCCATACCTTGTCAGGCTGAACTGAAGGGAGCCAAAAAACAGAAAAAAACCCAATCCCAACCCTTTTTTGAATCTTCTTCTTGTGCGGCTAATTATAGTTCCACTATTTAAGCACTAAAACCACAAAAAAGTATAAAAATCTAAAAAAAGACCCAAAAACCAAACAAAAAAAGTAGCAAAAAATTGTTTCTTTCTAGTGTTGTCAGTTCCACTGTTTTTCTGCTCCTGTGTATTGTAACCCATTCTCCATGTCCCAGAGCTCACATCAGTCGTGCAGAGTTGTTCCGGGTTTCCCAGCCAACTAACACCTCTCTGATGCAATTTCCACCTGCTCCTCGCTCTCTCTCTGCTTGCTCCTCTTTTACTTCTCAGCAAGTCTTGTGCATGGTGTTCTGTACTACCTGACTTCACGACCGCTTTCTTTTTCCTTTCTGAAGAAAAAGACCTTTTTCGTTTTGTTTTGTTAGCACTTTGGTGTTTAAATGTGATAATATTTTAAAACTGGATTTAAATAAAAAGGTTATTCAGGAAAAAAAACAACACAAAAACAAGCTTACAAGCTGCTCCACACTTAAGTAGTTACTACAGGAATGTGAACATACTCTAGAAGAACAGTAGGGCAGCCGGCCACTGTGCTCTGTACCTTACACAGAGACTTCTCCAAGTTAAAAGTTTGCGTTTTCAAACACAGAAAGCAGTTAACGGATTTTATATCACTTGAACAAAAATGGTATTTTTTTTCTTGTTCACACCGAGAAATGTTGCGCTCTGTGTAGATTTTCACCAACGCTTGACTCCCTACGTCAAGTGTAAACTTAAAATTCCACAGAGTCTGTTTTTTTGCCATACATTTATAAGCTTAGCATGCGACCAGCACTGCTCAGTGGGGTGCAGGGGTGGCTACGTATGCCTGAGCTTTGAAAGGTGTGTAACTACCAGCCACAAAACCAAAAAGACCCCAATCCTAAAGTTTTGTGTTCATGTAACTTCTAACCAAGAGTAAAACCTTTAAAAACTTGTCTCTTAAATGTTACACCTCTGTTTCTCAGAATGACCTGTCCCAATTGTAAGCTCTCTCCACAGCCCTGAGGAAGGTATCGTATATGGAGCCATTGTACTGATGAAAGCCTTCTGGTAGCAATAAAGAAAGTTGTCCTGGATTCCGAGTCTTGTGTTGTGCTTTTCACCCGAGTCCAGGATCAGTTTTACCTGGAGGCTGCAAGGGAGCTGCTCTGTGCCAGATCTGTGAGAAAGTGCCGGTAGGGGTGCCAGGCAGCCGGGGTGCCAGAGGAGTTGCACAACATGAACTCGTCGCCTCTACAGGGGTTCCAGCTTTAGCCCCAGCTCCAGTGCCCCTCACTCCCTCCTCAGTCACCAGGCTGTCCCCCTTCCAGGCCGAGTACAAGCCACTCAGGGCACAGCTGGGACACTGCTTCATCTCACCCATCTTGTAGTCCTCTCCTTTCTGATCTTCTGAGCACCCCACTGAAGGGTCAAGTTTCCTGTAGGCAGGCTGGCCCTAGGTTCCTGCTTGCCTGACACACCTTCCACGGGAAATCACATTGGATCATGAGCAGGTTAGCACAGACACCCTTTCTGCTCTTTCACAGATTACAGAATAGATCCCTCTCTCTAATCTCGCTTTCTTCACAGCTGGCTTCATCTCGTGAGCTTCAGGAGGAGCTGGTCCCTCTTGCCTTGTACCTTCTGAGGTGCCATCCTTCTTGTTGTGCTCAGCTCGCCGTGACAAACTGCTCTCTTGGGTTTCCGCTCTCTTCCTGCCCGTGTGCTGGAAACCACCTCACGAAGCTGCATGTCTCAACGGTGTGCGCGCCTTCCCTCCCCACCAGCCCTTCCTGTCGTCCTTACGTATCACAAGTCCTTTTCTCTCTTCCCGCTGCTCAGCTCTCTCCAGCCAGGCTGCTGTGGGACTTCACCTAGCACACCCCTAGCAAAATACCCCATCGCTGCAGGATTTGTGTGACACTGGTGCTCGCTACTTGACGGCACACGTCTTTTTCGGTTAAACTACACAGCACAACAGCTCTACATCAAAGTAACTGCCCCTGTGTCCAACACTAGATGTAACAACATGAGCACGGGGAAGAGGGGAGCCAGGTAATTTTCACAGCCCTTGAGAGCCAAGCCAGGCCCCCATGGTTTCTGCAGAGAAGGGATTCTGTGCGCACTTGTGCTTGCTACATGTGAGCAGCAGTTGAAGTCATGCAGCTTGCGCCGAAGGGAGCAGTTGCTAAGAGCTCCGGCTGTGCACAGTCGGGGAGAGGTGACCCAGGGCTCTAACTCCTCTGACCATATTGGCCTGTATGGCACAAAACCACGAGAGAGTTTTGTGGGACTACAGCTTTAGTTGGCTTCCAATGGTATCGGCCACATTGTGGGGGAAAGAAGAGGAGACAGGGACCAAAGCGCGTTGTTGTCCCACAGCATAAATCTAAGCCTCACCCGCCACTGGTTTCTCTCCCCCCTCCACACTCACCCTCCCAGTGAGCTTAAAGGGCACGTTCCCTCTTACCCCGTTCAGGCCAATACCCACATAGGCTGATTACGGCCCAAACTCATTTGCAGACGCGCACAAGGAGAGGAGTTGGCCCGGGGCCAGCAAAGGAGGGTGTTGGCTTGCGCCAGCTGGCAGGGGCCTGGCGGGAACACAAGGGAGAGAGATTCAGAGAAGCATTGCTCCCGCAGCAGTTAACAGACACGCTGCAGCCATGGCTGCGAGTCACTCGCCAAGAAGGTCAGAGTTCTCACCATTTTCTCCTCCCCAAAAGCGAGGGGACAAGGGCAGGTCCCACACCACCCCTGCACCAGGCATGTCCGTGCCAGCCCTGGGAAAAGAGCTCTGCGACGACTGAGCTACCTGAGTAACAGCGTTACTTCTGGCTCTCCCAGTGTGAAGTGCAACGCGGGCAAGGGTCACTGCCCAGAAATCTTCCCAGCCGCCCCGTGCTGCACAAAGCGGGCCCAGCCACAAGCACCAACTTGGCACGCTCCTGCGAGGCAAACGCCTCAAGAGGCAGGACTCAAAACCTCCCTTCGTGCTCCTGAGTCGCAAGCACACAGGCGCTCCCCCAGCCCCAGCCTGAGCAGATTGTGGAGGGGGATGCCTCTTTATTTTGTTCTGCCTGGATACAGGCAGCTCTACCAACAAAATCTAAGATTCAGATAGATAAAACCCGTCCCCCTTTCAGCAGACCTACCTCTGCAGGGTCCTGCCGCCAGGCTGTCCTCACATAGGCCCTAGGACACTTGTGGTAAGCTTGGTTTTAAACTTGGGCACCTGCTCACTCTTCCAGATGAAGCAGCTCTCCCAGCTCTGCTGGGGACATTCGGTGACACTGAGTGACAAATAACATCCCTGCTGCCCAACAGCAGGTTTCATGCTGCCGTCCCCTCCCCACGCTGACACCTCTTCCCCTGACAGCTGCAGGGATGGAGGACGCGAGCCAAAGGGCACGTCGGGAAAGCCTCGGCAACACTCCCTTATCCAATGCGTGTCTCGCTGCTAACGGCGCTTGCACTGCCCCTACAGTGCTTTCTGTTCTCTGCTCCCCCGCCCCAATATCCACCACCGCCAGGCTATGCGTGTCAGCTGTTTCATCCCGTTTTTCCCCACCACCCACTTAAAATTCCTTATGGCTCTGTGCCCATGAACTTACCTTTAGGAAAAAAAAAAAAAATCAAAACAAACACCAAAACCTTCTGCTGACACCATCTGCCTCAACAACCTGGGGCAACAAATTCCAGAAGGTTACTACTTGCTCTGTAACAACATTACTCCATGTTTTGAGTTGGTTTCCTTCTAGCTAAATGCCCCTCTAGTTCTAGTCGAGAGGATTTGCTAACTAGCAGGTCGGCATCCACCGCCATCACAGCTTAGCAGACTTTGTAACAGAATCACAAAAAAATTTAGGCTGCAAGAGACCTCTAGAGGACACCTGCTGCAACCTCCAGCTCACAGCAGGGCTGATCCTCCCAGCTCAGCCTTTTCCTCTCCAAAACTGACACCTCCAAGCCTTTGCGGTCTCACCTGGCAGGCTGCCGCTCCCTCCCGTTTACCATTAGTGCCCTCCTCTAACTTGTGTCCTTCTGGAGACATGAACTCCAGAGCTGCATGCAGGACTCAAGGCACCAGCACAGCAAAACTCTAGAGCTGCAACATAAAAGCAGTTCTCTTAGGTCTTGGCATTTGGTTTGGGCCTATCTGCTTCTCTTTATATAAAGCTTCACAGAAACGTCTATTTGAAGTTTAAGAAATGTCTATTCAGAGTTTAGACATCGTCAAAAGGGTTTTGCCCCTCTTCAAACCTTCCTGACACAACAGCACTACTGCTGGGTCACCTAGGCCTGAGTCCCTCCAGCTGATGAAGAACAACCTCCTCTGGGACAGCCCAGCACTTGCAAAGGGCAGAAGAAATGCCCTAAAAGTGTAGTTCTCGAGAGCACCTTGAAAAGCCAGAGCTGAGTCCGTCAGGACACTTCTTCAATACTTGCCAACCTGCAGATTTGGTCATGACTTGACACACAAGATTTCAGAAAATCACACAGGACAGCCGCATGGCTAACATGATGGGGTTAGGAACGCTCGATATCCTCTCTTCAGATACAGGATAAAAAAAGCCACCACCAAACAACTTTTCTTCTTCTTACTTGCAGTAGATGATGCCCAGCCACCCATGACTGAGCCTGGCTCCCAAATCACTACCATCAGCACCACATGGGTGACCTGACATGAGGTGGAGCCCAGCGGAATAGCTCTGTGCCCATCCATGATGCTGAACTATATCATAACAGGCGACTATTTCAAGAGGGAAGCTCTAGCACAGTGGTGAGGTTTTCCAGGCTAGACTCCTACCGCCAGATAAGCCCACACTACAGTTTTTAAATGGAATAAAAAAAGGGTCCGAGGAATGAGAGAAACATAAACATAAGATTCCCTCCCCAAAACAGGGGCTCTGGGGAGGGTCTCACTGCACAGGATACTGCGGGAGCCATCCGGCAGGTGGGCTGGCCTGTGGGCAAGTAACCAGCAGGGCATTTTGGCAAGTTGGAGGCTATCATAGAGGGGAGTCGCACAGACGAGCCACAGCAAGGCCCTCGGGCCAGGCACGGTGGTCCCTGACGCTGCAGACTGGCCTAGATGCCAACACTGAAAGAAAACAAAACACAGCAGTAGTAAACTGGGCGTTTTAACGGGCAAGACATTTTCTCAGTAAGCACTGGCCGCCTTCACGCACGGAGACCCCGGGCTGGGGGGTGACACTCGCCCTGCACGAGGGACAAGGCCGGCTCAAGGACCAGCACGCCCCAGCCCTGCAGCAGCCCTCGGCTGCAAGGTTCACGACTGATTTGAGAAAATACATGGCTGCAGCCATCGCTTTTTGCTAGGCAGGGGTGGCCCGGTGCACGCAGAGCACGCCTGCCTAAGCTCTGTCAGAACAAAAAGGATTCCCTCCTGCAAGCGGTGCAAGCGGTTCCCAGTTAGCAAAGCACCCGGAGTTTTGCACAATCGGAAAGGAATTACCAGAGGCAAAGTTTAATCCAGCAATACCCTCAAGGCCTCAACCCACGAGGCACTAGCTGCAGAAGACTTAATGTGAGCAGTTTTCCAGTTCGGGCTGTCTCGTGGTAAGCGCTGGCGGCTGGAGAGCAGACTTTCAGCAGGTATCACCTGAGGGCACTGAAGCCTAGAGAGGGGGCAGGCTCCATTTTTGGTGTTAATGCCAGTTGTGTCCTAAGCTACATCTGTGCAAATGCTCACATCCCTTCGGTTTTGGCAACCATCAGCAATTCCATTTACATACCAGATATGTCGTTACAGCATATGCACAAGGCCATTATTTAATCATCTTTCCCCCTTAATCTATGAAGTCACTTAGTTGGTTGCAAAGGTTTCCAGGATAAACGGTTTTTCTGCCACTTTAGAAAAATAGCCACCTGGCTGGAGGAAGCTTCTAGTGCTCTCATCCTTGCCACTGAGGAGTGCTGAAAAATATTGTGCTTCTGAAAAAAACCCCAGCAGATTTCAGCAGAGACCCCTGGCAGCTTGTGCTTCACACACAGATTGGAAGAGGCAAAACCTAGAAGATGTAACAGTACCTTTTCCCCAGCAGGTTAAAGGAGGTGAATTCCTTCATTAAGATTCACAGATGAAAAGACTAAATCACTAGTGTTCGGCTAAAAAAAAGTGCATCACCCCACATGAAAAAACATCCAAAGCGGATCAGGCTATCTCCTTCCATCCATCCCAAACCAGCTAGAGGTCACTACACGCCAAGTTTACAAGCTTTGTTTTTACATTCAAACAAGACTTTGGCACTTCTCAAGCTTTTTGACTGAATTCACTCCCGAAGTAAGCAAGTTAGGAAGTTTAACAACTATCCCACATTTGGGATTGTTAAAAAAAATAATGACTACTTAGGTGTCATGAAAATAAAATGAAGTCCTCAATGTAAGTGCAAGTCAGCACAGCTCAGTTGTACAAGAAGGGGTACCTACTTAGCTCATACAGAGGCAGATGAGCCAGAAAATAATAAGGCCGTGACCATC
This sequence comes from Phaethon lepturus, assembly GCF_000687285.1. Lineage (NCBI taxonomy): Eukaryota > Metazoa > Chordata > Aves > Phaethontiformes > Phaethontidae > Phaethon > Phaethon lepturus. The sequence continues at coordinate 39,337 of NW_010514626.1, forward strand.
CAGAACAAGCTCCATCAATGCAACAGTACACGACCTCAGCCACCTCCGCTTCGTGCGACCGCATACTGAAAACAGAAGTCGCCTGGGTCTAAGGACTTATTTTCAGCACATGTCAGAGGAGCACAGGACGTACTGGTGATGAAGCTGCGGTGTCCAAAGCAGCCAGACTTGATCTTCAGAAGCAGAAATGAGGTCCTCCAGCTATGCACACTCACCCTCATCCACAGTCTGTCATTCTATTTGTCGTCACGTGCGTATTATGGCAAAAGGAAAGAAAATGGGGAGGGAGAAAAAACCAAACCCCAGCCAGTGCAGTATCTCACATTATGGCCGAGCTCTTTCCTGCAGCCGTTACCTCTGTCATTTTTGGTAGCCTCAATTCTGTCGGAGACGCGCCGAGAGCGGACAGGTCCCGCACAGAGACACACAGCACAGCGCACCCTCAGACGCACAGGTGAAAAACAAAAAGGAAAGGAGAGAAGGGCGGACGTGATGGAAGAATGAGATGGCTCTTCTCCTGGCGAGGGTGCCCGTAGCTGCAGGCTCTTCCAGTGCCCTACTGTCCACTGGGAGAGAGGGTGTGGGGGCTTTGGCAAGGTGACGGTTACATAAAGAAGAAGCTACAGAAAAAGAGAAAAACAGAAAAGAAAAGAAACAGACGTTCAGAATTGAAATGAAAAAGTGAGAGAGGAAAAAAAAGAGGAGGAACAACATTTTAAAAGAAGTAAGCCATGAAGGATGAGTGCACTGGGGAGGTGGTGTACAAATCGGCTACGCCAGAGAGACCTGGACCCCTCCGAGACACCGGCCGATTTGCAGAACAAGCTCACAACCGCCGCAGAAAGCGACCGACAAACACCAGCACAAACCTACAGAGGCATCTCCAACGCACAAAACAACCTGCTGGGAAATGCCGCGCTTCCTCAGCCCCTCCTGTCACGCCGTTACAAAATGGCAACGGCAAAACAAAGTCAAAGGCCACACGAAAAGCAAAGCGTTTGGGTAAAAATGAATTTCCTCGCCCCACTTCAAGTGTTGGCACTATTTGTGTAACCTAAAGCATACGCAAGAAATAACTGAGCTTATGCTATAAGGTTATTATTCAATTTGTAATTCAGAAACTGAAATATTTTAACATCAAATAAAGTAACAATATCTAACAG
>NW_010514627.1:0-1313 GCF_000687285.1 Phaethon lepturus
AGGCCTGTGGGAGGGGCAGCTGGTGCTTCCATTCTAGTAAGCGGCCCAGCAGTTGGGCCCTGCTGGAGGTGGCAAGGGACATGGCCTAACAGTGGGCCTTGGGCTTCTGGGAAAAGTGCCTCAGTGCTGGGAGTGTGTTTCTCATGTGCTGGGGCCCGGAGGAGCCCGCGGTGTTCCCTTTGGTTTCTGAACCCACTCCACCCTGCTTCTATGGCTCCCACTTCATCCCTGATGTGCTATATCCTGCTAAAGCCTCCTGTCACCCTCAGGCATCCCCGTCATGTTTCCACACCTCTGTACCAGCCTCCTTGGCATCCCAGATCTTTCAACCCTGTTCCTCCCACCAGTAATTGCTCTCAGTCCTTAACCCATCCAACACTTTCTTGTGGCTCACACTACAGTTCAAACACAGTCCAATCAAAAAATAATCATAAAAACAAGATCCCAACCAAACACAACTGCAACAATCTCCTTGCTCTTGTGCTACATTCCTTTCTCCACTTTATCTTCATTCTTGCTCTCTTTTCCATCCTTCCCCCCTAATTTAGAGGTCTTTTGGCCTGTAAGGTTTGTGCTTTTACTTTTTTTTTTTTTTGTTCAACTTTCACTGTCCTTACCCCTGACATTATACAGTCCTGCCTTGGGAATTTGACAGATACACCTGGGTCTTAATAGGCACCCTCACCCTATATACCACACCAAGCTGTGGTCTACGTTTCAGTCAAAACTTTTTGACTCTGTATGCCTCGTGAGTGTAAAACCACGCTGCCCAAGCCAATGTTTCCTGACAGTATGGATGGGGCAAGGATACATGCCCACGTGTATCCCCTGCCTTTGCAATGTCACGATGCTAACACTGGCTGAAGAGTCTTTTCTAAAATTGCTCTCACTTGGCCTGCAGATGGGGCAAGGTTTGTGTGCTGCCTGAGTGAGCATGGCCCTGAGAGGGATGTGTGGATGCCGCCAGCTGAGAAACAGGTGTCTTTTTCTCCTGCAACTTGTAAAGCCATCAAGGAGGAAGATGATGATGCAGCTTCTGGCACAGAAGATCTCTAAACCGTTGATTGCCAGAAGCTGTGAAACCTCACAGGAAGGATCACTGTGTGTTGCCTCGGTTTTTTTATACTTCCCCTGAACAAGGATGCTGTTGGAGAAATTGCACTGGGGTAGACGGCTTTGCTTTCTTCTGTTCCTACATACCTGTAGGGCTGGGACAGGGAGTGGGGCAGTCTCCAGTGTCACTGCTTGCCCCAAGGAACACCTTCCTTTGTGGGTTAAGCACATTGGTGTGGGAGTGTTGATCTGCTGGAGGG
>NW_010514628.1:0-11705 GCF_000687285.1 Phaethon lepturus
CCAGGTGTCACTGGGTGCCTGTTCAGCCGAATTCTAGAAAGCCAGCCCGTTTTGTAAGGGCTTGTGGGGAGGGAGCGTTTTCATTGTGTTATTTTGGCATAACTCTTTGGTGCTTGGGTTTGAGGTGGGAGGCTGAGAGTTCCTCCTCGTTAGCTTTCACGGGGTGGGAGATTTTACTCCTGTGTGCATTGCCGCTGTTTAGCTTGAAGTCTCCTGCTCGTGGTGCCCAAGTTTGCATTGGTGACTGTGGTCATTATGCTTTCCCTGCATACCAGGGAGGAAGTAGCCAGTAACCTGGGTCTGACCCACTGAGAACTTTCAAGATAAACACCATGACCTTGAAGTGCATCTTGTATTTAATGTGGAACCAGTATGCTATATGAAATGCTGGAGTGACACTGCCACTCCGTCAGTGTTGCCAACTACTTGCATGCCAAGTTCAAGACCCCTCTGTGTTTTTTGGGGGATGGGGATTTCAGTATCTGTTGGTATCATGTTTCCGAGCAGTCCAAACCAGCTGTATATTAAAATCTTTCTTCTATGTTCTTGAATTTCCTTAGGCTTGCAAGGAGGAAGCATAGACAATTTGATTGATAAAAGGAAAGATTTCCTAATTTTACCATTGCACATGAATTTATATTCTATGTACTGTCACTGAAAATGCTACCTTTAAGCAAAAAACTTCTCAGAGAGTCACAACAGAGATTTTCAGCCTAAAGAACTTTTTCTTTGGATGACTGAAATTTAACTTCATGTTGTGAGTGAGATAGGGTGTGCTACACTAATGCCTATAGGTGCTGTGTCTATACAGGTGCTATGACTGTCTCACTAGTAGTTACCACATTTCAGTGGTATCAACTTCTTTTGAGACTCTCTCTCACTATAAGAGGAGAAGATTAGGAATTATGTGTTAATGTTTTGGCTTTTTTTCCTTTATGTGCCAGTGATCATCCAGCTCATAACAGCATTCTCATGCTGATGTAAGTGGGATCAGAAGCTTTTGAGATGCGATGCTCATGAATGGTGTATGTGGTGTTCACTGCTGTTACTTTTGTGTTCTGTGTGCTTTTGCATGCTTTATGATAATCTCATTCCTTCAGGAATGGGCAAAGTTGCTCTTATCTGACTGGCAGAACAAAACACTGGAATTGTCATTCCTTTGTAGGACAGTTTTATCAGGATCATTCTTGGGGACACCTACCTAACCTTTTTTCTTGGAATAGTTAGCAAGAGGAAAGTCAAAGTCTTTCCTCCAGAAAGGAGTGTCTCTGTGTTAGGAAATCTATTCCACCATCACCCAGGGTTGGTGCTAATGAAGTGGCACTCATAGCCCATGTGTGGATTTCCTTCCCCTTCCCTTTTCATCCCAACCCCAATGTTTGGCAAGTGTACCTCTACACTGCAACAGGCAGCATGGAGCTTTCCTCTGATGGAAGCAGTTGGTACTCATTGTTTCCAAAGCAGGAGTGATCAGACAGACCCAGGAAATGCTGAATCCCTCTTTCTTTTTTATCTTCAGTGCTGGGATCCCTTCATGCTGTTTTTTGCCTTCTCTTATAGGAAGATTGCCACATCACTTTATAGCTTATTAGGTAGCCCACTACTCTCTTGTGGGTCTTGCTGTGGGCTCACCTCTTCAATTGTGTCCTGTCAGTTTTCTGCCTTGGTCTTATTTATGTATGTATCAATGTGCAGGGTCCAGATAAACTCTGCAGGAATGGCTCCCTATCCTGGGAAGGTCCTAGATTAGATTCATTTGCCAGAGCTCTATAATGACCTTCCAGTAACATTGGTTCACTTTGAAAACATAGCAGAAGACAGAAAATAGGGCCTTATGGAGGAATATGTCTCTACAGAGTCCTCAAGGGCTTTGTAAACTGTTTTTAAGGGTTTGTTTTTTAAGGGTTAAACCCTTATTTATAAGGGTTTGTTGGCTGTGTTGGTATCTTCTCCTTTGAGCATTGCAAGGCACAGCCCAATATTTACTGGAGTTATTGTGGAAGCATTTGCTAAAAGGGTGTTGAGCCTCTGCTAGTTTACTGAATAAGATACAGAATGGGCACAACTAGTGCTTCCCTCCCCTTCTTCCATAAAAAATAACCAAAAAGTGGGTATTCCTCTGAAACATCCTGAAATTCCCTTAGATGTCATTGTGGGACACCATCCAATTGAAATAAATGTTAAGATTGCTTTGGGAGAGAGGAATAAGTGAGGCCAGTGATCAGGCCTCTTTCCCCAGGGCAGAGAAAGAATTGTAGAATCTGTTGGATATTTATTGAAGCATTAGGAAGGAGAGGTGGGAGGTGAGGGAGATGATGTGATTTTTACACCATGGTTCTTAACCCGAATTCAGACTCCCTTGCCTGCAAGAGTCTTACCAGCTACAGACTGGGCAATGGCTGTCCTCCATGTCATGCAGGACTCTTGGTCTTCTCCGCAACAGTGCCCACATACAGCACATGTATCATACTGTTGAGACCCATGGCAGTTATCCCAGTAAATATGGGAAATAAACCAGCAATAGCAATATGATTGGAACTCAGTGTATAAAGCATTTTTTCACATGAACATTTCCCTTTTTTGGAGACCAGAAGATACATCAATATATTAGATTTGTTGGGGGAAATTGCCACACTAGCTTTTTTCATCAGACTCGCAATCTCTTTTGGTCTTACCCAGTTCCACATTGTTTTCCATTAAATCTTCTTCACTACTCAGGAGCTGTTTACATGGGAAAGGGTCTTTTTTGTAGTTGAGAAGGAAGATGTTGACAGCATGATGGACTGTAGATGTAATCAAATAAGATGTGCTTGGAAACCCTTTCCTCCTGGTGTTAAGCTGTGTCATCTTTAATTTGGTGAACAATATGAAAGAAACAAACTGCAGATCATGGGCTGACTCCAGCCATACAGGCACAATGGGGAGCAAAGAGGATGCTTGTGGGTGCCGATTTTCTCTTCTCTGGAGAAATGGGGCAGCCTGGCCTTAAGAAAGAGATTTAGGGTCAGCCGTGACAGATGGAAGTGGATTCCTTGCTGTCCGTGCGACAGTAAATGTTAGAAGGCTCACTGTCAGCCTGGAGGCTGTATGTGTAGAAAGCTTTGGTGGCCTACCTATCAGATATGAAAAGATTGCAAAAGGGATAAAGAGAAGTTGACGTCTACTGAAAAGGTTTTGATTATAGGATTATAAACCCAACTGCTCAGGCCAAAACCTTGTGTTGCTCCAGTCCTTTTTCTACCAGTGACCAAGAGATGATGCTTAAGGAAAAGCTAAAAGGACATGTATAACATGCTTATCCTAGTTATACCCTTCTTGGTGTTGCAGTCTGCAGTTTTTCAGTCGTTTTATTTGTTAGCCTGAATGATTTTGTATGTACACAATGTGTGCCATTCCACTGGTAACAGCACTCAGTTGTGAAACCTAGCTATGCATTCCTGTGTGTTTTCTTCTCTTTTAGCCAGTTATTAGTTTTAGAGAAACTTTAGTTTTATCCTGGGGCATCTTAATTTTTAAGCCTTTCGGTCTGATACCACACCAGAAGGTTTTGGCTATCAGGAGACATTGCTATTAGTGAGATAGCCCTCTCTGTGTGCTTGTTGAGTCTTCCTAAAAGCACCTAGCCTTTCCTAATAGGTCTGTAAATCATAACTTCTCCCCCCTGCCTTCCAGTTAGTTTTATTTTTCATTTTCAGTTTTCTGAACATGTCTGGTGTGGAAGAGTGTAAGAGACTCTGTTTTTCCAGATCCTCTGCAGAGCTCTTTAAAATAAACAACAACCAAAAATCCTTGGCATCTTTTTTCTTATCTTTTCTCTATTCCGTTTTTTTATTTCTTGTCTGTCTCTCTGTCATCCTGCTGACTGGCCTCTGGTCAGGTATGTGTGGAAAATACATAGTTTTTATCTGTAGAAATTTGCTTCTTCTCTTTAAAATTATCTTTAATAAAATGATCTTTAATAAATCTTTAAATCTTTAAAATTATCAAGAGAAAAACATATTTAACTTGGAAGAATTTGTGCACAAAAGAAGAAAATAGCTCATTTTCTATTTTTAAAATATTTTTTGCTTGTATAATAAGTCAATTACAATTAAAATCAAGCAATTTAAAGGACCAAGTAGAAGTTGCAGTGGCCAAAGATGTTTTGTTTTGTTTTGTTTTAAAGGTGATACATTTCTGTGCTTACTCAACAAAGTTGAGTTACTATTGGGTTACAAAGTTACTATTTAAAATTTCATCTTTGTGACATGTCCTGATCTCCATGAAGAAACTGAAGTTCCCATTTGCTTGCCCATTTCCTAAAGGCACAGCCCATCTGCTCTTCCATGGCAAATCACTGTTGCAGCTTTATTCTGCTCTGATGGGGTACTATTACTACTGCATTTTTTCCATTTAGGCTTGATATAATTTATTTATCTCCTTTGAGTCTTATTTTTTTTCTTTAGTACATAGTACTATTCCTCCCCTTGAGTGACCTGGCTTTTTTCTGTGTACCTTGTTCCTTGGAGCACTGGAGAATGCCACCCTGTTAAGAGGTTCCTGAGGTACATGTTACCTCCATGTTCTCCCTTGAATCCATACATCCTAGTTCCCCACCTTACTTCTGACACCTATTTCATCTCTTTGTTTTTTTGGGTCCCATTTAAATATTACATACACCCGAAACTGCTGTGTGGGGGGATGTTTCTTCTAAAATTCTGCTCATTTTTTTCCTACCCTGCATGAGAAGTTACAGAACTTGGGATTTCATCCAGGCTATCGTTCTTGGCCTTTGTGCCATTGAAAGCCGTATGGATCATGCTTGCTAGCTTCTCCCTGGGGTTATATAGAAATGGCTGTTCTGGATTAGACCACCCAGCGTGTTTCCTGTGACCGTGACCAACGCTGAATGCCCAGGGCGGAGCTGGAGGTTGGAACTGGTGGGCAGTGCCATTTGCATGGAGTGCTCTCTGAGGGCTCAGTCGCTTTCAGTTCAGTGACTTTTTGGTCAGAGATTTTTGTCATTGTATTCAGTTGTCCTCCACTGGCTGCTTTGTTTTGTTGTTTCACTTAGTTGGTTTTTTTTTTCTATGAATTTGTCCAGTTCTTTGGACTCAGTGTAAATGCTAACTTCCACTGTCTTGCAGCAGGGTGTTGAACAACTCCTCTGTGCTTTGCATTTGTTTCAAACATGCCACCTGCTAGTGTTGCCTGCTGCTGCTTCCTTAACACATTCGAAAAAGCAATGAGCAGTCATTTCTTTTTCACCTTCTTCATGCAGACCTTGGTTGTGTATACCTCAATCATACTGCACCTCAACTTGTTGTTCTTCATAAGAATCTGCCTGCCAGCACCTGGTGTGCCACTCTTGCACCTGACTGGTAGGTCGCTGCGCTGTCCTTTCACCTCACAAATTCAGCTGTCTGCCTGCCAGGTATCTGAGTTGCTTCTGCAGCCTTCCTTTTCCTCTGCCCATCAGGTGGGTATTCCTCGTGCAAGAGAATGGGATACTGCCATCCGGTGAGGAGGTTTCATCAACAGAATCATTGCTAGTCACCCTAAGACCTATTGCCACAAGACGTTTTCCTCTCCTTGGTAGGAGCATAGTCTGGAAGTAGGAATTTACCAGAAGTTCTTCTCTTCCCTCTCCCCAAGTCCTGATTTGTGCAGTTCAACCATCCCTGACATGAAAAAGCAATATATTGCTTCTGAGGACCATGAGGTGTGTGTACATCTGTTCAGAGATAGGTAGCTGTATGTGTAGCGCTTGAAGCAAACTGTAGCCATCTCACCATTCTGCTGCACTGCTGCCTGCTTCCCAGCTTCCAGCCTTTTTAGAGGTAGTGGAGAGCAGTCACTAAGTAGTTCTGTTTCCCTCTTCTTTTAGCATACCTTTTCTTTATTTCACTTCTACAGCTAGGGACTGGGAACTTCATAGTCTTCCTGACGAATAGCTTAAATTCTTGATGCATGTTCTGCTCACTCAGACAAGAGGACAGTGTAGCTGTGCTAGAATTTTACCTTCAAATAGGCATCAGCACAATGTTCCTTTTGATTGGACACTCCATTAAATTGTGTGGTTTGTTTCCCTCATTTCATGAAGAACAGAAAGTTGCTTGTTACTGGCTTGTTGAAGTACCTTAGTCAGAGAATAGAAGTCACCTTTGTGGTGACATTGTGTTAGGAAACCTAGAGCTTTGTGGTTTAATTACGTCTTGAATTATTTAAACAGAATCTAGTCATATTGGAGTCTGAAATTTACTAGTTTAGGGTTTATGCAAGTAAGTTATCAAAACTAACTGGTTTCTTTAAATTTTGCTTTTCTCAAAAAAAAAGTTGGCCTCAGGCAGAGTTACTCCACTGCTTTTAAGCAGAAGCGGCTGAATCCCGTGATCTTATAGAAGACCAAGGGCTTCCTGCTGTGGAGACAAACAACAGAGCGCAGCTTGACTGAAGCTGCAGTGGATCTGAGGTACTGCTCCTCCATTGTGCTGGCACTTTCGTTTGACGGACCCGACAAAGTTCGAGGAGCTCTAAGCCAAGGAAATAACCTTATTTATTAGGAAGAGGAATAGTTTTTCTGCTGGTACAAATCACTGAACTGGCCCATGGTGGAGTCCTGCATGCAGGAGTTCTGAGCTGGCAGGAGAGAGGGGAAATGTTTCTCTTCATTGAAGGTAGGTTTTTAGATTGGCTAACCAGGAACCTGAAGCTGTGGATCCGGGATCAGTGTCTGTTTGTAGGCTTTATGGATGTCGTGGTTTACACCCAGCCGGCAACTATGCACCATGCAGCCGCTCGCTCACTCCCCCACAGTGGGATGGGGGAGAAAATCAGAAGAGTAAAAGTGAGGAAACTCATGGTTTGAGATAAAGACAGTTTTAATAGGTAAAGCAAAAGCCGCGCACACAAGCAGAGTAGAACAAGGAATTCATTTACCACTCCCCATGGGCAGGCAGGTGTTCAGCCATCACCAGGGAAGCAGGGCTCCATCACATGTGATGGTTTCTTGGGAAGACAGATGCCATAACTCCAAACGTCCCTCCACCCCTTCCTTCTTTGTTCCAGAATATATATATTCTGTATATAATATATATAATATATATGCATAATATATAATGTATATATAATCTATATGTATATAATGTATATAATATATACAGAGCATGATGTCATATGGTATGGAATATCTCTTTGGCCAGCATGCGTCAGCTGTCTTGGCTGTGTCCCCTCCCAGCTTCCCATGCACCCCCAGCCTTCTTGCTAGCAGGCCAGCACGAGAAGCTGGACTGTCCTTGACTACTTAGCAACAACTCAAAACATTAGCACATTATCAACATTTTCTCATCCCAAATCCAAAACATAGCCTCACACTAGTTCCTATGAAGAAAATTAACTCTATCCTGGCTGAAACCAGGCCAATGGAGGAGGGAATTTAGGTAGTGAGGTGCAACAGTGCTTCCATTGATTCTCAGCTTTCATTTGTTAGTGTCCAAGTACCCAAAAAATGTGAGGTTTTCTTGGTTTTTTGTCATTGCTTTTGTTTTTAGTAGAATTTGCAGTAGCTAAAGCATGCCTTTTTAAAGGTGCCAAGCCTCAATCAGAAAAGAGCAAAAGGTCCCCAGCTCTTATCTGAAAAGAGCAAGAGATCTAGAATCCACCATCGCCCTTGTTCTATGTCCTGGCCTTAAGGAAAACTCCCATGAAAAACTAATTTGCAGTTGTCAGCCTTCAGCTTTTAGCAGAAGATGAGCTAGAATGGGGGACCACTTCAGTTTCTTAAATTTTCATCATAGGAAGATACTTCTACACTACATTCAGTGTAGAAGCTGAATGTGTAGTAGCTGTTCAGTGTACCTTTTGGATAAGATACATGCATTTTAAATAATTTAGTTTTCAAGTGGCTAGAAGGCATCTTTCAGCCTTTTTTCAAGCTCCAGCTTTTTCAGTGACCATAAGGCATGGATGCTGGCCCTTTACCAGATGCCACTGTCTCTCCCCAGTTGTAGGAAAGGGCAGAATTGCCTCCCTTTTTTTCTGCTTCTCTCTGTAGCAATGCTGTGCTCTGTATGCATGACTTGTATGACTTATTCATAGATATCTGAGCATGAGTTTGGTTGCATTAAGAAGCATTTTGTGGAAGATGCACTTTCTCTTTCTGCTGTTCTCCATGTCTAGAAAGAATCAGGAGTAGTTGCTTATCAAGCAGAAACGAGGCTTAAGGGACTTTGTCCATTGAGCTAACAGGGAAAAACCAGAAAATGTAAAAGGTGCAAATGCAAAGGGCAGGTATTCAAGCATTTTCTCACTCGTGATAGTTGATATGGAAGAAATGGCAGGAGGCATTTGGGCTCTAGGACTCAGGGCTATCTGGTCGCGTAGGTCTCTGCAGCCTATTTTCAAGTTTGATGGCAACTCAGAAGCTGGTATTTTTAGTGTGGTTGTTGCTTCTTTTGCGAAACAGATTTTCTGTAACCTTGCTACCTGCGTTTCTGATCGTGATGAAATGATACACAAACATCCTAGGCTGGACTTGAACCAGTAATTGTTCTGTCTGTGGAGTATTATTGGAAGTGTTCGCTGGTAGCCAGCTTACTCTGGCAAGTTGAGCACAGAATGCACAATTACCCATTTCAGGTTGAGATCAGTTTGAAAAATTGTTATGAGCTTTGGCCAGCTCAGGTACGAAATTTATTTTTCCATTGCTTTATTACAGCTATGAATAGAATTAAAATTATTTTTACATTCGCATATGACATAAGGTTTATGATGCTTTTTCATAGAAACAAATTCTGACCATCAGTGTTCTGTAACAGGAAATTCTCAGGACCTAGTTACCTGGCATAGCACTGGCAAATTAAGGATTGAAGTACAAATATGGTTTATTACAATGAATCTGTCCTGAAGAGCATACTTTGAGATTTTTAATTTTTTTTTTCTGAGAATAATATTCAAGGGATTTTTCTATCAAGCATAATGAGCTGGTGTAAGATTTGATAGCAGAATGAGAAGACATGCCTAAGTCATAGAACTGCTTAACTCAACAGATAGGAAAACTTAGGGATGGGAAACAATTATTTGAATGGGCTGGGAGAACACAAGCAGCTACTGACAGTTGTGGACACATGTGGAAATGGCTTATAGAGGCAGTCCAGACCAGCTTGTAAAACTCTTTCATAATATTAGTAACACCATTTCTTCTTGGAAACTGACTCACACAGCAGTGTAGAAAGAAATTAAACAGACCGTGCTTGCATATACAACAGGTGTAGGCCGCAGCCATTATCTGCCTTGATGTTATTGTTTTTGTTGTTAATATTATCTTTAGCTATTAACTACAAAGGAAACAAATTTCTCTAGAACTGTAGATCCTTCAAATAACAATGAAATTTGAGTTTCCTATCTAAAACCAAGTTTTACACCCCTGGGAAATTTTGTCTTTGAGAAAAAAGCTCAGGGAACCATTGTCTATGGTTGAGAATGCACTGGGATTTCCCAAGGGTAGAAGAAAAAATGGGTCAGCCATGAGGACATCACCTTCGGGCAAGTCACCAGCTGTCTGCAAACAAAAAAATGGTGAGGCTGCAGATCAGAGAATGAAACTGTAGTTTTGCAGGGGGCAGAGGAAGGTTGAACATGTTCCCCTGAGCATGCTCCAACTAGGGGGGAGAGTTCCTCACAAAATGGGAAAGACAGTTACAGAAGGGCTGTAGAGAGATGATTTAAGTGACTAACAGCTGGCATGATAAAATGTTTTTGTCAGTCGCAGGAAATTTCTTCTGTGTAATTAGAAACAGAATCTCTGGTGTGATCAGCACTGGGCTTGAAATCCGCAAAAATTTTGTCCCACTTAGTCTTACTTAGTCTGATATGACGTACCAGTGCAGCAAGTGGCAGTTGCCCCACTTAGCTAATTTTTACTAAATTTCAGACAGCGCTTGGCAACGTGAAGTCTATGTGGCAAATCTAGAAATACATTATTTTTCCTTGAAAAATACCCTCTCTTCCAGAAGTTGAATCAAAATACCAAATCTCTGATCAGGAACTTACTGTTATGTTCCTAACCTCTGAGTAGTTTTTTTAAAAGTTTATTTAATCCTTGATAATTATGGTAACGGCATCTATCACAAAATTATTTGAATGGGTCAGATGAGCACTGTTTTCCCTGGAATGGCGGTTTAAAATGATTGATCTCAGGCTGTGAGCCTTTTGATAACCTGATAGGTTAGATACAAGACCATTGAGCAACAGACGTTATCGGTTTGCTGTATGGCTGAGTCAGTTATTCAAGGTAAAACACCGTTCTCCAAGAGTAAGGACTCGAGGAAGGTACTGTTGACCACAGCTATGAAAAGTGATTTGGAGTGGCTACGTCTGAAGGAAGATGAGTAACAGGCTCCTCACAAAAGCACTCTGCAGGGAGAAGGGAGAGGACTTGCCCAAGAGGGACACTTTGCATTACCTAAGGATCAGTTAAACAAACTTGTCCAGTATCAAGTCATGAAAACATACCTCTGTGTGGTGTTTCTGGTGGTGTCAGGTATAGATTGAGTGTTGATACCAGAAGTATAACCTCTGCTTAGTTCTTTCTTTTATTCATATCTATTTGTTTTGTCTACCAGCAGACTACTCAAGCTTTGCAGTAGTGATCTATATGGACTTTGCAGGTAGATATAGTAAAAATGCAGTTAAATGTTTATTGTAAGCAGACCATAATGTTTGCCTGTTAAATTAGTAGAGGTTAAGCTGGTTATGATATTAGAGGGATTTCCTGATGTTGGATTTAATTTTCTGCTCAGATCAAAAATTGGAGCAACTCTGTCAGGGAGATTGGTGGAAGGTAATAGACTTTCCTCTCAAACTCTCCTGCTTCCCATTTTTTTAGCGTTGCTGCTGAGATGTAGTTGGAGGGGATTAGGATCACATAAACTGCCAGTAGTGCAGGTGTGCTTATCTGGTATGCATTCCTAATGATTTGTTGTCATAATTAACTGTGCTGATTTTCCATGTAGATAGGTGATTTTGGCACAGAAATCACTGGTGTGTCTGACTGCTCTGTAATGTATGTGAATACAGTCTCTGGCAGTATGAAATTGTGTTTGGGGGTTTTGTTTGTTTTGCTTAGGTCATATGCTGTTACTTTTAAGTCACTGTGAAGGCAGTAATACATTCAGTTGGCTGTGCAACCAGGTAGCCATAATAATGCTGTTAAGGTGCATCTGTTATCATATTTAATATATTTATGTATGTTCTATTCAGTGCAGCCTTGTGTTAGTGGAGAATCCGGACCTGTCTGTCTTGATTGCAGCCTTTTTTGGGGGTGGTTTTTTTGCTTGTTTGTTTTGCTTTTTTGTTTTTCCCAGTCATAGCTACCTCACTCAATGGTCATAAACCTTTCAGAGGTGAAAAACAGTCCCAGTGTCTTGCAACCTCACCTTTAGATGTTTTGTTTTTTACAGAAATGAAATGCTGTGAATAGCAAATCCAGAATTTCTAAAGCTGATGCCCTTGCATGCCTATGAGAAGAATATGTCACAGAGGAGACTTTAAGCTGCAGCTGCTAGGAGTTGAGCCTGCTCTCTAAGCAGGGTTTGCTACAGCAGAGGCAGGCAATGAAGGAAGATATGTGTCTTCGAGGAACAATTCAGAACCTTTCAAGCTCCTGCTGTCAGACCTACCCAAACAGCGTATGACTTGTTTTTAATTGCTGTTTCAAGTTCACGCGG